>NW_017670533.1:321090-365611 GCF_001879085.1 Nicotiana attenuata
CGCAAGGTCATATCTCCACATAACTTCGCTGCAATGCGCGATCCTATCCAAATACTGCTCCACATGAAACACCTCAAGTCACTCTACTCGAAATTGACGACCACGCGCAATTGATGTCTAGAACCAAAGCAAATCATCATGACCACAGTGAAGCAAATACATAACACTACTCAACCCAAAAGGGTATAACCGATACGCCATCCGCCGAGCAATATCCAATACTCTTTCCCGCTCGACTTCCACTAAGATACCCCAATGGAACCGCACCATCTGTGCCAATAGCCAACAAATCATAACTCCTCGCAACACAGAAAAGGTAACTCATAGATCTCCCCGGATTACTAATAAGCTCAATAACAATCGAATCAACACATCCCTCAACAATACAATCCGGAGCCAACCAAGCCGACTCAAGTTAGAACACGCATCCATATTGGCCTGCCAACGAACTCCTTATCAAGGAAATCCTAAAGCTGCTCCTTCAACTCCTTTAACTCTGTCGGTGCCATACGATATGGTGCCCGACATCAAATCAATACCGAAAACAACAACCTTGCCTGGCGATATGCCCGACCACAAGAAACACATCTGAAAAGTCCCTCACCACCAGAACTGAATCAATATGAGGAGCCTCTGCACTGACATCAATCACGAGAGCCCAAAAGAAGAAAAAAATATTCCTTCCCAGCCATCCGCTGGCCCTTCGAAATATAAAACCACCCTACTAAGAACATAATCCGTCGAACCTCGCCACTCGATCCGTGGCATTCCCGGCATAACCAACATTGCCTCCTTAGCGCAATAGCTTCGAATGACACAACACTGAGACAACCAGTCCATACCCAATATTACCTCCAAAATCTAACGTACCAAGCAGCAAAATGATCCCCTCGGGTCTCCAAACACCGATAGTCACTGAACAGTGCCGATACACACGACCCACAACTACAACATAACCTGAATATGAGAACCCCCAGTCTCCAACTCCATATAGCATGCGAATCACAGATCCGATTCCAATTCCATCGTCCGAGCACATACTACATCTCTAATATCCAGTCATTCCACGAGAGATACTCTAACATTCTTCCGTGCCTCCAAGCAAACTCAGATATCAGTAGTCGATCTAACAAGAAAGTGTCGCAACACTACCGAAGTACCCTTAACTTAATCATATTCCCTTTTTCTGAAACATATACCCTCGTCAAATAACTTCCAACTAACAATACCATTCCCTTAATCATCTGAAACTGCCCGCGTTGCCTAAGAATTTTATGACCTTCCGTTCAGAACTGAACCGCAACCTTACACACGCAAATCTCAACCTCCACACCTACCATATATACCAATTCATCCTAATATAACATGAGAATTTCATATCCTTTCCGAGCCACAAGAAACTATGTACTCAACAAACCAAGAACTTTTCCATTGATCCCATTCTATAAGAAAATCACTATACATCTCAAGCTCCTCACACCAACAGAAAATATACATCTCTAACCGCGGTAGAAATCAACAAGAAGTTTCCGACTCCCCTTGCACAAAAACCAAGTCAATCAGGGCTGAATCCTCCTAACTCAATCAACCTACGCAGGCCACTAAAGCCCAAGAGCATTACCGCGAAATACCCGTAAAACTCATTACCTCGTAAACACCCAAGGAACTAATCATACCCTTACCATAACGATCTGGCCTACTACCAAGCTATCCCATCTATCTAAGCTCCCTTCTGATTTACCTTCAATTGATACTCCTTCTTGCCATAGCATTACATTTTCTCAACCCAAACTCACCACATGAGACCCAAGCATAATACCACACAGCCTAAGGCTCATAACCCGCTGAATACTCTTTTAAATGTTCCCAAAAGTACCACATTCAAGATACCTACCCTGAAAGGACTTACTGCGAATCTGAAGACATTACTTTCCTATTACTGATGTATGGAATCCCATAATTGATATAGAAATGACTTAAGTCTTGACACCCTCCAAATGCAAAACCTCGGTTTCTAGCCAGATTATACACCTGAAAATTTCCAATTGTTACATGTAAAACCCAGAACGCATTAGAACCATTCTCTATAGTCATCCACTCTACCCAAACTGCAATTAGCTCGATCAAAAGAACCGAACAACCTGCGCCTCATTAGCACTTCTGACACTGTAGCATATAACCTTACCTTGATGCTACCAAGCCACTCTATTTCCTATGCACTGAGCATTCTTTATCAACAACAAATCAAGACATTCCGTGATTATCAAACACCTATGAAGCATGATATAACCTTACCTTAGTCGAATTTGTTTTTCCTCTACTCGATCCATCCTCGGGCTCAATCTCCGCAAACCATAACTGATTCACCAGCATGCCTCGAACTGGAACCAACATAGCACATAACCGTGCAATCAGCTAATTAATAGCAAACTCCCCCACTTGGCTCGAATCCATAGATCAAAACACACACAATAACCCATAACCCATATACTTAATTGTTGCCATAATACCACAGTGAGATTAACTCAATCCTTCATAAGCTCGTGGAACACAGACCATCTGGTACTTCATATCTTCTGCAACTCTTGCATTTACTCACGTAACAATTAAACCCACTCTCCTAAGTGACCCAAATTAAATTTCAACATATTTATTTCACTTGTAAATGGGCTCTTCTAACAGACAACATAAGGATCACACAACTCCAGAACACTTCGCAGGAGATAACCCACCTGCTTCGCCTTAAACTAACATTTATGTATACCTTCCACCGTAACATGAAATTTACTTCACTCCCAACTAGGAAACACGAAAAGATTCATCACACGCCCATAACTCGGGGCTAAAACTCGAATCAAGACGGAAATCAAGCACCTAATAGCTCTTCTATCCTCCAGCTGACCCTTCTCGTTGCTTCCAAATCATACGAATACATCTCGCAGTCACATCACCCTCATCACGTAACTAACCAGTCATTACTCCCCTTAATAGGGACACAACAGAACATATAGATCCAGATACACGTGCTCACATAATCAGCACCTCGGTGATCAAGCTATAGGCAAAAATCCGGCCTCGAGTCCTCCAGATTGGCTGAACATCAGCATATAGAGATCACATCTCGCCCCTCAATCAGGGAATCACAAGCCATCGATGCACATCTGATACTGAGCGCTTGTTCGCGCATACGAATGCGTGGAAGGAATTTCAAGAGTTATATTTCAAGCTGAATCAAGGACGCACGATAAGAGTTCAAGAATGTGAAGTTTTTCCTAAAGGTTCTGCAGCCTCTCGAGGATAAATATAGACGTCTCCGTACCGATCCACGAGACTCTACTAAACTTGCTCATGACTCGTGAGACCTATGTAACCTAGGCTCTAATACCAACTTGTCACAACCCTAAACCCAGACCCGGTCGTGATGGCGCCTCTCGTGAAGAGCTAAGCAGCAATACAACAGGCTAAAACATGATTTAATAACGCTAAACAACGGATAATATCATAACAATACGGAAGTACAACCCAAACACAGCCCAAACCGGGGTGTCACTAGTCATGAGCATCTACTAAGTCTAAATACAACTGACAAGGTCTGAAATGTACTCGGTACAGTCTAATCGAATGAAGAGAGAGAAAGCAGTGCTGCGAACGCCGGCAGCTACCTTGCTAACTCCACTGACAACTGCCACCAAGCTCAGAAAATACCTGAATCTGCACACAAGGTGCAGGTTGTAAAATGAGTACTGCCAACTCAGTGAGTAATAATCTTAAATAAAGACTGAGTAGTAAGAAATCACGAAAAGAGCATCAACATGCTGTATAGAAGCAATTTCAAAACCAGTAAGAAAGCAATGAAGCTGTAAAATCCTTCAAAACATCTTAGCTCAGTTTAAACCCTTTTGAAAATAACTTTTTCAACAGTTGCACAAATGAATGCAGAACAACTAGTGCAGATAAGCACAGAAATTCGCCCCTCGGACACAAATACACAATTAAGCAAATAAATGATAGGCAAATAAGAAAGATAAGCACATAAGGTTCGCCCCTCGGGCCCAATATCAACAAGTCCGCCCCTCGGGCAATATCTCAGAATAGTACCAGCCCCTCGGGCAATAACATAGAACAATACCAGCCCCTCGGGCTATATCTCACATCACACTGGGTACCCGCGCTCACTGGGGGTGTGCAGACTCCTGGAGGGGCCCCTTACGGCCCAAGCGCAATATCAAGCCATCTCGTGGCATCATAAATAGGTCCTCGACCTTATATCAATATCAAGCCACCTCGTGGCGTACAATCTCAGGCCCTCGGCCTCATAATCAGTATCAGTGTATCACCGCTGCGGCGTGCAGCCCGACCCAAAAGATATGTATCACCGTTGCAGCGTGCAGCCCGACCCAAAAGATATCCTCACAACACAGGCCCTCGGCCTTACTCAGTCAAAAATCACATAAGCCTCTCGGGCAACAGTAAAACAGTGTTTCTCAGCCCAAAACATCATTTAAGTATCATTTGAGTATTAAAGCTGAGTGAACATGGCTGAGTTTTGAAAACAGTGGAAAATAACATGACTAAGTTCAAGTATAAAGTCAAAACAGTGAGGAAATATCAACAGAAACCCCCGAAGGGTTCAAATAGTTGGCACGAAGCCTAGATATGCCATGCAGCCCAAATAATGATGATAACAAATAGATTTCAGTCAAATCATTAATCGGGATGGACCAAGTCACAGTCCCCAATAGTGCACGCTCGTCATCTAGCGTGTGCCTCACCTCAATATAGCACTACGATGTGTGATCCGGGGTTTCAAACCCTCAGAACATCATTTACAATCATTACTCACCTCGATCCGGTCCAAACTCTAGCCCGCGATGCCTTTCTCGCACGAGTCGACCTCCGGATGCTTCAAATCTAGCCACAGTCACTACATAATCATTAAAACATGCTAAGGGAGCGAAGCCCACACGAAAATATCCTGCGGTACCGCATTAGCGGTCAAATTGCCCCTTCTGCGGCTTTCACTCAAAATCCAGAAATCGCATCTGCGACCACGTAGCCGCACCTGCGCCATCGCAGGTGCGGTCAACCAACCGCATCTGCAGCTCCTAAACTTCTCTTCCTTAACCGCTTCTGCGACTAAAACTCCGCTCATGCGACGCCGCATCTGCCGTCCCCAATACCTTATACAAACTTTCTCCAATCATCAAAACACTTCAAACAACATCAAATCAACTAAAACACCTCGGATTCAAGCCTAAGTTTCTAAAATCTTCTGAATTCCGCTTTTGATAAAAAACCCAACCAAATCACGTCCGAATGACCTGAAAATTTGCACACACATCCCAAATGACACAACGTAACTACTTCCACTTCCGAAATTTCATTCCGACCTCTAAATCAAAATATCACCTATCAACCGGAAAACGCCGAAATCTTAATTTCGCCAATTCAAGCCTAAACCTTCCACGGACTTCCAAAATGCATTCCGATCACGCTCCCAAGTCTCAAATCACTTAATGGAGCTAACCAAATCATAAAAAATTCCGATCCGAGACCATATACAAACAAGTCAAATATTGGTCAAACCTTTCAAATTTCAAGCTTCAAATTGAGAACTGTTCTTCCAATTTCATTCCGATTACCCTGAAAACCAAAACCGAAGATTTACATGAGTCATAATACAACACACGGGGCAAGTCATGCCCGAAAACTGGCGAGAAAGGTGCAAAAGCTCTAAACAACCGACCGGGTCGTTACATTCTCCCCCACTTAAACATACGTTCGTCCTCGAACGTGCCCAGAGTTGTTCCACAAGTCAACCAATTGCTGAATAACCTTACCAGGCACATACCCGGGGGTGATTGTGATCGCTGCCAACTCGACACTACACCAAGTTAGGAAGAGCGGGTCGCAATAGCTTTTACCCGAATAGCGATTGGGATCGATTTCCACAGGGAGCTAGTAGTGGAGTTGGATTTTCTGTCTAGTCTAGAGATGTGTTTGTGCTCCTAATGTTACTTCAAACATTCTTGGTTTTTGATTTTATAACTACTATGATAAAACTAATGATTAACGCTAAATTATGCTACTAGAATATTGCAAAGTTGTATCTAATGGGAAGGAAGGCACTAGGGTCGTGGCATTACCTAGGTGGCTAATTGATGGGTAGATGATACTAAGGATAGATTGACATATTTGGGGCTTATGCAATAACCGTTGCACAATTGTACCCACTCTCACACCTCTCGGTAGAGAAAGTGATTTTGCCCAATTGACTCTCTCCAGACCAATTGAGTAGGCCAATAAGATCAAGCAACTAGGGTTCAAGTAGGGTGATTATTCTCTCGAGATTTAACCCGTTAATTGGGACTATCATTTCTCATGAGTCCATCCTAATTCCTTGTTGGGTCAATTTTGGGGTCATAAACTCTCTTTCTCAAGAAGAGTCAAACCCACAAAGCTTGAATCAGTGTTTGCAACCACCAATTCTTAAATAAAAATATAAAATCAACCCAAATAACAAACACCCATAAATTATCCACACTAGGGTTGAGCCACAACCCTAGCTAATGGGTTTAGATACTCATGCTTGAAAGAGAAAATGAAGAAATACATGAAGGACTAAGCATATTAATTAATTACTAAAAAGAAATCACAAGAATCTATCGTAAGATAAAGCTAAAGTGCCAAAAATGGCTATAAATCGAGTCTCACGAGCGCAGCTATGTCTGGAACCCAAAAACTGCCCTAAAAATGGTAAAATGTTCTATTTATACTAGGCTAGAAAAACTGGACAAAAATACCCCTCCGGGGTCAGTGCGGGCCGCACAAAAAGGACCGCGGCCGCACTGGATCTTGGACTTCACATTTCTGCTTCTCTGAAGTTGGACTCCGTGGAGCGCGTAAAATGGACTGCGGCCGCAGAGGGAGTTGGCGCGGTCCGCACAATAACGACAGCGGACCGCATGGCATTGTTTGGCAAAAATGGTGGCTCTCTTAATCTCATGGCCGCGGACCGCACAAAAGGATTGTGCGGCCACGGAGCCCTAATCGCGGGCCGCGTAAGATGTACCGCGGCCGCGTTGCCCTTGAGTCCAAAATTCCAACTCTCTGAATCTCCTAGTGCGGCCGCATGTCCATTTTGTGCGGTCCGCACTAGGCCTTCTTCCCTTGGATTTCTTGGTCTTTGATACTTGAGCAGGTTTCACTCCTTTTTGAGCCGATCTTTGACATTTCGTCACTTTGTCGATCAAACCTGCGAACAAGCACAACCTGTGAGCATTTTGGGACTATTTTGTAGCGATTTATAACCAAAGCACAGGCAAGTAGGGGCGCAAAATATGTTAAAATCCTAACTTATCAATTCCCCCAAACTTAAACCTTTGCTTGTCCTCAAGCAAACAAAATAAGACCCACCCCCTAAAGGACAATCCAAGTAATTCCAGCTATCCTAAAGTAACCTCAACAAGCATCAATTGGGACTAACAATTGCCCTCAATACAAATGGATCATTAACAACATTTAAACCTTGAAAACTATGGATCAAGTGTGACACAAGAGCATCGAGAATTGACTCATTACATCAAAGAACTCTCTCAATTACTTTAGTCGCTGTGGGATCCAAACTCATGCATCCTCAACTCTCCCTAAGCAAACCTCACCTTTTAGAGTATAAGCACACAAACCGAGGTTAATGGGAGTTCGCTCGTCTCTCTCAAGGAAATGTCACAAGTCCGGCTCTAAGTACTATATGCTTGACCCTCATGTAAGTATCCACTAATGCGAGCGTCATCCAACTCAAGATCATGTAGGGCTTTTGTGGAGTCAATGTAAAGGCTTTTGGGTAAGGGTAGGATATGTTTTTGTTCAAGTGGGTTTAACCTTCCCTTAAGTATTTCTTTTGATTCATTTGGCACAATTCACTTGACTCTTTGAGTCATTTCACCTCTTCCAAGGGGTTAGAGAGACACATTGTCACTCTTTCTTATGCAATTCACAACATCTCTCCATTTCTACTTTTTTCCACACCTCTTTCACTTTTGTTTTTTCTTGAATCCCTTTTTTATTCTTTTTTCACCTTGGGCTTTCTTTTTGTCTTTTTCTTTTCTTTCTTTTTCATTGCCTTCCTTTTCTTTTGCTTTTGTACCTTTTACCCCTTTGTTTTGTTTCTTGTCTCTCCTGCAAACTTAGATTTTGCCATTACTCAAGGGAAGATGTGGGTGCCAAGAGAGGGTAGGATTTAGAACGGGTATAGGTTTGTAGCATTGGTTCTTGAAAGAAGAAGGTTTAAGACTCAAAAGGGGTTAGCTAGGGATTATCTTATTGGTAGGCTACGGAATTGTTCAACTTAATCATTTGGATCAAGGAGAGCCTATAATCACTTCTCAAGTCGAATTTCACTCAAAATTTTGCCTCAACAAACATTTAGGGCAAGTTCTAGACCATTGGCTCGGGACTTGGACTCATAATTCAATCTCTCACCACACACACTCAAGGATTGCTAAAGACGTAGAGTCGAGGGCCCACAACAACCTTAGATACGATTGAGTACACAATAGTCCCGAAAGACCACATGATGTTTGTTTGGCCAACACAAGAGTCTCAAGGTCACTACTTTCACCATCCTAAACACAACCACTTGTCTTTGACCATGGGATCAAAGGCAAATGTGTTAGGCCCAAGTGAAGCTATGCTTGAAGTACCCTTAACTAAAAACTACTAAAAACAAAAGAAAAATCAAAAACGGACTCAAAACCTTAAGAAGGTTGTCACGCCATCCATCATCGGGAAGAGCCACCCAGTTCACACAATACTCCACCCTTGGAAAGAACCGTGGCATTAAGAAAACCAAGGGCTTATTGAAAGCGCCAAAAACAAGACAAAAAGGCTGCGAGCCTATCTACTAAGCTAAAAATGAAAATGAAAAATTTGTATGAAAATAGAAAATAGAATAAATATTTACAATAGGGGATTAGAATATACAACGGGGGATGAATATATAAAAAAATGTAACTTTATATACAGACCAAATAGAAGGTAAAAAGTACGATAAAGATACTGAATGTAAAGTTATATACAACCCAAAATAGAAAATCAACAAAAATATAAACTAAGTCAACTAATATATACAGTCATCCAGATAAACAAAAAAAGTAGGGCGCACCCCCACGAATAAAAGCTGGTATTGTCCCCAATGCCAACTATCAAATAAGCATCAAAAGTCATAAAGAAAGGATATAGGAGCTCCATAGGCCTGGTCCGTCTGCATGGGATCATCAGTGGTCCCCGGGTCCTCTGTATGTGTGGGAACCTCTGACTGGTTCCCGGTCTCCTGCTGCTCAGCTGCGGGGACTGGGCCTGTTCCTGGACTGGCTGGATGTTAGGTGCATCATGTGGCAAACTGGAGGAGACCTCCTGTGGGGCTGCCAACTGGATGACAGCATCGACTGCACTAGGGATCTTCCTCTTCTTCCCGGGGAGCCTCTGAGTCTGCTCCTGCTCTGGCTCTGCTACTGGTGCTGCTGCTGGGGCTGGATCACCGAATAGCAAGTCTAGAGGCATCTGGTCCGCCAATAGCTTGTCCACATCAGCTCTAAGCTCCTTCACAAACTCTTTGGAAGCCCGTGATTTCCTCATCTTCTTGTGCTCCCAAGCAAGCTGCTTCAAAGCCTTGCCCTGTGACTCCACTGCCTTAGACAAGGCATCTTGTGTCTTCATCATCTTGTCCTGGTTCTCCAGGATCTTCTTCAGTGTGTCCTCAATAGACTGAGGGATCTGAGCTATCTGTGGTGCAGACTGAGCCTCAATAGTGGAAGATAGAGTAGACAACTTGGATGTCGCAGCTGACATCTAGTTGTTCATGCTATAAAGTGCCTGGCTCAGCTGATAGGCAGTGATGGGATGCTTCCTGGAAGATGGGATCCCCAGGCCAGCTGAATTAGAAGGTCCTGGAGGCAAGCCAGCTGAAGTATCAAGTCCTGGAGGCAAGTCAGGGGTAGGCTCAGCAGGGGCCTCTATCACAACTGGCTCTTCAGACTGGCCAGTTGGAGCAGAATCAGAAGTAGTGGCAGGAGGCTTGTAGGACTTGTCCTTGGGGTTGTCTGGTCCCCTCAAACTGTACCATGAAAACGGAGCAACCTGCTTTGCCTTAACATCATACCTCTTCTTTTCCACCTGTAAGTCCCGGAAATACATTGAGAGAGTGTTGGGGAAAGGATAGTTCTGGTTAGCTTCTGCACCCACGAGAGAGATGATGCGGGACATCACATTCCCCACATTGATGGGGTAGCCTGCCATGATCGATGCAACCAATACCGCCCGGGTGAGAGGTATAGTCTGATCATGTGAAGTCGGGTCCAACCTACTGCAAACGAAAGTCTCCCAACCCCTAGCTTCAAAATTTAGGGTCCCCCTTAGTATTTTAACCCCAGCAGTCAACCACGCAGGAGTGGTACCTGGGATTGCCAGGTATGAAGCCAACCATGGACGGACTGCTTCACCCATTTCCAACTTGGCCAAATAGAGAGACTCATCTTTATCTCTGAAGTCCAAATATTCATTTAGGGACTTTCCGTCGAACATCACCTTTTTGTCTCGGACCTTGGTCACCTTGGACCCCTTGACAATGTGAGCCACATTACAATAGAATTCCCTTACCATATGCTCATTAGCATCAACACACTTCTCCAGAAATATCTCTCAGCCCGATCTAGTTTGGAATTGTCTTAGCACATTAGGGTTGTGGGGTAGCAAGTCTTTGATGATAAAACTTCTCTCCGGTATTAAATGCCTCACGGGCCACCACTCCCTAAATTTATGGTAAGCCACTTGGCTCACAAATCTATCTTCCCACTCTTCAGCTTTCCTAGTTAGGGCTATTCCCCCAACCTGAGGCTCACCACCCTCATCTCCGCCTGCACTCTCCCCAGATAATGAAGCTGTGGGGGAGGTGGAGTAGTTCCCACTACCGGCTTCAGACTCGTTAGATGAATCAAAAACTACATTTACCGGTCTCTTGATAATAGGTGATGCTGGAGGGGTATCGGTTAGTTGGAAGGGGCTGGTTATGTGAGTTGGGACTGAGTCTGAAGAGATGTCCTTGGATGGCACATACTCACTCCCCGAGGAATGAGAAGCAGCCCTATCAACAACTTTTATCAGTTTTCGGGTCTTCTTTATGTTCTCTCGAGCCTGGGGAGTGAGTTTTGCTACTCTCTTGCCTTTACCCCCTTGGGAGGAACCACCTCTCCTGGGTTGTTGTGATCCCTTGCTGCCTCTTTGTTTAACCATTATCTGCAGACATACACATCTAACATTGTTAGTTTAAGCACATGCAGTAAAACAAATGTACGAATTAGATTGCAGACAATAGATGTAAGATTGCAGACACAGGTGCAGAACACAATTGTAGAATACAGTTGCAGAACACAGCACCGCGGTCCGCACAAAAGAGATTCTGGCCGCGTTGGAGGCACCGCAGACCGCGCAAAGGCAACCGCGCTGGGCAAAGGCCCAGGATAACAGCTCTCTGAATCTCCCCATCGCGGTCCGCACAAAATAGGGTCGCGGCCGCGGTGGGCCAGCACGGACCGCATAAAGTGCAATGCGGTCGCGCTGGGCATCAATCAAGTTTCAGAGCACAAGCACTGCAGACCACACATATGTGACCGCGGTCCGCGAAGGGTGCTATGTTAGGGCACCAACTTAGGGTTTCCAATTTTTGCATTTTTGTTCAAGTGTTCATCCTACGATGTCCCTACTCAATTTATCCAACCATTATTAAAGCCTACACACAAACTCAGCACGTAAATTACCCTAAGTTAACAAATGAATGGAAAAGAAAAAGCTACGAGAAGAAAGAAGAAGCTAAAAACTACTGGGCAAGCAAATAAAATGAAAATATAAAAGTAATCAATGAGAGATTCATGAAATGTTACCAGATTTTCGAAGAATGTATGCAATTAATCCAAGCAAGAATTATTGGTCTCAGAAAGGAATGAACGGTAACTTTTAGGCTCTGAGAGTTTAGGGGTCGAAAAGGGTAAAAGGTGACCCATGGGGTCTATTTATAGACAAACTGTGGGACCCATACTCACCTACCAGCGCGGCCGCACAAAAGCGACCGCGGACCACGCTGGATTTGTTCAAGTGAAGTTTCAGTAGGCAGCCTCTGCGGACCGCACAAAAGTCAACCGCGGCCGCGGAGGCCCACCGCTGACCGCACTAAATGGAATGCGGCTGCGGTGGAAAACTTCAGAGAGTACCACATTAGGACCATGCCAGCGCGGACCGCACAAAGTGCACGCGGCCGCACTAGCAAACTTCAGAGACTGTTCAATTTGTTCCAACTTGTTTTGCACTGCATAAACACAATCCCTGCAACATCTCACAACCAATTAGCTCAAAAATCCTAAACTACAAGGAAAATCAAATAGAAAGAAAAAGACATGGGTTGCCTCCCAAGAAGCGCCTAATTTAACGTCGCGGCACGACGCGGGTTACCATCACATCATTTGAAATGAACCACAGCCACCACATGGCTATCATCAATCTTCCCAAGATAATGCTTGACACGGTGCCCATTCACCCTAAAGACTTCACCATTTTTGTTCTTCAAATCTAGAGCACCAAATGGGGTTACACATACAACTTCAAATGGCCCACTCCACTTCGATTTCAGCTTTCCAGGAAACAACCGTAGATAGGAGTTGAACAAGAGGACCAAATCACCATCCTTGAACTCCTTTCCACGAGCATATTTGTCATTTAAGTACTTCATCTTGTCCTTATACAAGGCCGAACTAGAGTATGCATGGAACCGGAATTCATCAAGTTCATTTAGTTGTTCAACACGAAGATTGGCCGCAACATCCCATTCAAGATTAAGCTTCCTCAAGTCCCACATAGCCTTATGCTCCAATTCCACCGGTAGGTGACATGCTTTTCCAAATACCAACCGGTACGGAGACATACCAATTGGGGTCTTGTACGCGGTACGGTAGGCCCATAGAGCATCATCTAAGTTTTTGGACCAATCGATCCGATTTGCATTGACAGTTTTGGACAAGATGCTCTTGATTTCTCTATTTGATACTTCAACTTGGCCACTTGATTGCGGATGGTAAGGTGTAGAGACTTTATGGTTGACACCATACTTGGAGAGCAAGGTATCAAAAGCCCTATTACAAAAATGCGAACCACCATCACTAATGATTGCCCGGGGTGTACCAAACCTTGTAAAGATACTCTTTTTAAGAAATGCCACTATACTCCTAGCTTCATTGTTGGGCAAGGCCACGGCCTCAACCCATTTTGACACATAATCCACTGCTACTAGAATGTAAGTGTTCCCACACGAGCTAACAAAAGGACCCATAAAATCAATACTCCAAACATCGAAGATATCAACTTCAAGAATCGTGTTAAGAGGCATCTCGTCTTTCTTGGAAATCCCTCCCGCTCGTTTTCATTGATCACATCTCTTTACCAAATCACTAGCATCCTTAAACAAAGTCGGCCAATAGAAACCACAACTCAAAACCTTTGAAGCCGTCCTCACCCCTCCATGATGGCCACCATAGGGGGAGGAGTGACAAGCCTCCAAAATGCTCAATTGTTCACCTTCCAGGACACACCTTCTAATCACACCATTCGTGTAAATCTTAAACAAGTATGGATCATCCCAATAAAAGTCCAAACTATCCCGTTTGAGTTTCTTCCTTTGGTTAGAAGAGAGCTCACACGGGACAATCCCAGTTACAATGAAGTTAGCGATATCCGCAAACCATGGCATGTCACACATTGACACGGAAAGAAGTTGCTCGTCGGGGAATGTATCATTTATCGCAAGGCCGTCACATGGCCTCCCTTCTTCCTCCAACCGGGACAAATGGTCCGCAACTTGGTTCTCACTTCGCTTCCGGTCCACTATTTCTAAATCAAATTCTTGAAGAAGTAACACCCATCTCATCAATCTCGCCTTGGAATCCTTCTTGGTCATCAAATACCTAAGGGGCCGCATGGTCCGTGTGCACAATCACCTTTGCCCCCATAAGATATGGTCTAAATTTCTCCATGGCAAATACAATGGCCACTAGCTCCTTCTCCGTCACCGTGTAATTCCGTTGAGCTTCATTCATAGTCTTACTTGCATAATACACGGGATGGAACATTTCGTTAACCCGTTGACCCAACACCGCCCCCACTGCAACGTCACTAGCATCACACATTAGTTCAAAGGGTAAACTCCAATTAGGTGCGGTTATGATAGGGGTAGTGGTCAACTTGTGCTTTAAAAGTTCAAAAGCCTCCTGCATTTTTCATCAAAAACAAACTTGGCATCTTTCTCTAGCAATTTCCAAAGAGGATTCACAACCTTCGAGAAGTGTTTGATAAACCGCCGGTAGAACCCGGCATGCCCAAGAAAACTCCTCACCCCTTTGACAGAAGTTGGGGGAGGGAGCCTTGAAATCACCTCGATCTTCGCCTTGTCTACCTCAATCCCATGCTTAGAAATCTTGTGACCCAACACTATACCTTCTTCAACCATAAAATGACATTTTTCCCAATTGAGAACGAGGTTAGTTTCTTCACATCGGGCCAAGACTCTATCCAAATTTACCAAGCATTCTTCAAAAGAGTCACCAACCACACTAAAGTCATCCATAAAGACCTCCAATATGTCTTCCACCATGTCGGTGAAAATAGCCATTATGCAATATTGGAAGGTCGCCGGAGCATTGCACAAACCGAATGGCATCCGGGAGAAAGCAAATGTACCATAGGGGCATGTAAAAGTGGTCTTCTCTTGGTCCTCCGGGGCAATTAAGATTTGATTGTAGCCCGAGTACCCATCAAAAAATCAATAGAACTCTCGCCCCGCAAGGCGATCAAGCATTTGATCGAGCAATGGCAAGGGAAAATGATCCTTACGGGTCACCTTGTTGAGTTTCCGGTAGTCCATACGAACTCTCCACCTGCTAATGGTTCGGGTGGGAATAAGCTCATTGTTGTCATTGGTCACCACCGTCATCCCTCCTTTCTTTGGCACACATTGGACTGGAGAAGTCCATGAGCTATCGGAAATTGGATACACCACACCCGCATCAAGCCAATTGATCACTTCTTTCTTCACTACCTCTTGCATTGCTTCATTTAGCCTCCTTTGATGTTCTAGGGAAGGCCTTGAATCATCCTCCAAGATAATTTTATGCATGCAAAATGCGGGGCTTATTCCCCGAATTTCCGCCAGAGTCCATCCAATTGCCCTTTTTCGCCTTTGAAGCACCTCCAATGTGGCCTCAACCTGCAAGTTAGTAAGGCAAAAAGAAAGAATAGCTGGAAGAGTTGAATTAGAGCCCAAAAATTCATACCTGAGGTGTGGAGGAAGTGGCTTCAACTCCAACAGCGGTGGCTCCTCAATTGATGGTTTTGTTGGTGGAGTTTTCCGGTTTTCAAGATCCAAAGACAACTTTCTCGGCTCATAGGAATAAGAGCCCATCCCATGTAATGCATTGACACACTCCACTCTGCTTGCATCATCATCGACATCAAGATTTAACAGCACGACCTCAAGGGGATCCTCCACGTTGATCATGGCACTTATGTTATCCACAATCACACCTTGGTGCTATTGGGCTGCTTCATGGATTTGCAAACATGGAAAACCACCTTTTCATCTCCCACTCGGAAAGTTAGCTCACCCGCTTCAACATTAACCAATGCCTTCCCCGTTGCTAGGAAAGGTCTCCCAAGAATAATCGGGACTTCAAAGTCCACTTCACAATCCAATATGACAAAGTCGGCCGGCAACATGAATTTGTCCACCCGGACAAGTACGTCATCAATTATACCCGCTTCATCGACTGGTCCGCCATTTGATGTCTCATTGAGGTTGGCCTAGGTTGCCCAATTCCCAAAGTTTTGAAGACTGAATAAGGCATCAAATTAATGCTAGCCCCCAAGTCAAAAAGGGCCTTAGAAAACTCCGCACTACCGATAGTGCAAGGGATAGTAAAAGCTCCAAGGTCTTCAAGTTTCGGGGCCATAGAATGCACTATCGCACTGACTTGGTGAGTCATCTTTATTGTTTCACAATCCATGGAATGCTTCTTTGTGACCAAATCCTTCATGAACTTTGCATAGCCCGACATTTGTTCAAGTGCCTCCACCAAAGGCACATTGATTGTAAGGCTTTTCATCATATCTATGAACTTTTTGAATTGAATGTCACTCTTTTGCTTTGCTAACCGCTGAGGATAAGGTGGAGGTGGTCTAGGCAAAGGTGCCTTGGCTTTTGGCACCACCGGCTCCGGCATGTCAATTATGTGCTCCCTAGACGGGTTCACGGCCTCTTTAGTTTCCACCTTGGCCTCATCAATATCTATCCTCACTTCCTTGTTCACATTTGTCTCAACCACATATTCAACAATCAAAGGATCCGCATCTTCTTGGAACCCAACATTATCATTCACAACTTGATTTTCTTTCGAGTCATGCACATCACCGCCTCTCCCACTTCTTGTTGTAACCAACATCACATGATTGTTACCTCCCTTCGGGTTCACTACCGTATCACTTGGTAGAGCACCCTTAGGTTGAGTATTCAACGATTGAGAGATTTGGCCTAATTGCCCTCCAAATTGCGAATAGAGGTATTGTGGGAAGCCAATTGAGCATCGGAGTCTTGGTTCTTCTTTGGGGACGCCATTGTTGATTCCCTTGATTTCCTCTATTCCCTTGGTAGTTATTGACATATTGACATTCCTCGCTTTGATCATCATAGCACTCATTCGAATAACCACCACCATCATTGTTGTTGTCAAATTGCTCACAATTACCTTGAAGTTGTTGTTGCCCTCTTTGCCTCCTTTTTAACATAGCAACACCTTCCATTGCGTTGACTTGGCGCGGGTTTTGGACTTGTTTCAATTGCGCCTTCGCCAATTGATTCATAGTTGTTGTAATCTCGGCAATAGCTTGGCCATGATCTTTCAATTCCTTGTGCAAATGGATGACCGTGGGTCACCTTGGGGCACATTTGCTCGGCTTTGCCATGCCGAAGAGGTGTCGGCCATTTCATCAAGTACATCACATGCCTCTTGGTAAGAAAGTTTCATAAAGTTCCCTCAGGCCAATTGGTTCACAATGCACTGATTCGTGGTGTTGATGCCCCGATAAAAAGTTTGTTGTATCATCGCCTCGGTCATGTCGTTATTAGGGCACTCCTTCACCATTGTTCTATATCTTTCCCATATCTCGTGCAAAGGTTCCGTTGGCATTTGCTTGAAAGCTAGAATCTTATCCCGAAGAGTCGCCATATGACTTGGAGAAAAGAACTTGGCAATAAATTTGTCTGCCAATTCATCCCATGTGGTGATAGAATGATTGGGGAGCCTTTCTAACCAATCCAACGCTTTACCCCGAAGAGAAAACGGGAAAAGCCTCAATCTCAATGCATCCTCGGACACGTTTGTTTGCTTGCTGCCCCAGCATGTATCTACGAACCCCTTCAAGTGCTTGTGTGCATTTTGATCGGAGGCGCCCGTAAAATATCCTCGTTGCTCGAGCAAGGTCAACATGACATTCGTGATTTGAAAGTTCCCCGCTCGGATTCGGGGAGGAACACTGGCACTCGCATACCCTTGATTAGGGAGAACTCTTAGGACTACTCTTGGCGGTGGTGGAGGAGGGTCTAGAATACGATTGTTGCCATTGGCCTGACGGCCTCTACGTGGAGCTTAAGGTACGGGAAGCTCATCATGATCAATATCTTCTACCTCTTCCCCCACCATGGCATTGCCAAGAGGGTCATTAGCATTTAAAGCCATAGTACCTGAGTGATCGACACAAATAAAATTAGTAAACAAGAAGGAAAGAGAAGCAAAACACAAAACGAACTAAATAGATAGTCAACACCGTAAGCTCCCGGGCAATGGCGCCAAAAAGTGATTGCTGCCAACTCGACACTACACCAAGGTAGGAAGAGCTGGTCGTAATAGCTTTTACCCGAATAGCGGTCGGGATCGATTTCCACAGGGAGCTAGTAGTGGAGTTGGATTTTCTGTCTAGTCTAGAGATGTGTTTGTGCTCCTAATGTCACTTCAAACATTCTTGGTTTTTGATTTTATAACTACTATGATAAAACTAATGATTAACGCTAAATTATTCTACTAGAATATTGCAAAGTTGTATCTAATGGGAAGGAAGGCACTAGGGTCGTGGCATTACCTAGGTGGCTAATTGACGGGTAGATGATACTAAGGATAGATTGAAATATTTGGGGCTTATGCTATAACCGTTGCACAATTGTACCCACTCTCACACCTCTCGGTAGAGAAAGTGACTTTGCCCAATTGACTCTCTCGAGACCAATTGAGTAGGCCAATAAGATCAAGCAACTAGGGTTCAAGTAGGGTGATTACTCTCTCGAGATTTAACCCGTTAATTGGGACTATCATTTCTCATGAGTCCATCCCAATTCCTTGTTGGGTCAATTTTGGGGTCATAAACTCTCTTTCTCAAGAAGAGTCAAACCCACAAAGCTTGAATCAGTGTTTGCAGCCACCAATTGTTAAATAAAAACATAAAATCAACCCAAATAACAAACACCCATAATCAATCTAACCCTAGATGGCAACACCCATCAATTACCCACACTAGGGTTGAGCCACAACCCTAGCTAATGGGTTTAGCTACTCATGCTTGAAAGAGAAAATGAAGAAATAGATGAAGGACTAAGCATATTAATTAATTACTAAAAAGAAATCACAAGAATCTATCGTAAGATTAAAGCTAAAGTGCCAAAAATGGCTACAAAACCGAGTCTCACGAGCGCAGCTATGTCTGGAACCCAAAAACTGCCCTAAAAATGGTAAAATGTTCTATTTATAGTAGGCTGGAAAAACTGGACAAAAATACCGCTGCGGGGTCAATGCGGGCCGCACAAAAAGGACCGCGGCCGCACTGGCTCTTGGACTTCACATTTCTGCTTCTCTGAAGTTGGACTCCGCGGACCGCGTAAAATGGACTGCGGCCGCGGAGGGAGTTGGCGCGGTCCGCACAATAACGACCGCGTACCGCATGGCATTGTTTGGCAAAAATGGTGGCTTTCTGAATCTCATGACTGCGGACCGCACAAAAGGGTAGTGCGGCCGCGGAGCCCTGATCGCAGGCCGCGCAAGATGTACCGCGGTCGCATTGCCCTTGAGTCCAAAATGCCAAATCTCTGAATCTCCTAGTGCGGCCGCATGTCCATTTTGTGCGGTCCGCACTAGGCCTTCTTCCCTTAGATTTCTTGGTCTTTGATACTTGAGCAGGTTTTACTCCTTTTTGAGCCGATCTTGATATTTCGTCACTTTGCCGATCAAACCTGTGAACAAGCACAACCTGTGAGCATTTTGGGACTATTTTGTAGCGATTTATAACCAAAGCACAGGCAAGTAGGGGCATAAAATATATTAAAATCCTAACTTATCAGATCCCACGTCACCCTATCTCATATAGGTCTGATAACACATTGTAACTGAAATTTAACAATCCAATCTAGCCCACAGACCTTAGAACCACATTTCTACTTCGGAAATCATCCACAAGATCAGAATCTCACATCTATACTCTGAATAAGTCCGAACAAGTCGTAATAACCCATACCTGCAACCTCAGGTGCAATTACATGATATACCACATAACTCAAACACTTGTGGCGATAACTTCTAATCACAGCAGCTGCACACAACAACCGATTACAGACAGAAAACCTCTTATCAACTAAGGTCTCATCCCAACACATTAATATACTGCCAATGATAAATAAAATACAAGTAAGCTATAACCATTTCTTAGATCAACCATTCATGAAGTCTCTTCTCCTTTGGCAAAAACCATAGAAAATTTCTGAGCCAACTCTCAATATTTATCCTTCCAACATGCTAAAATTGAATCCATTCGTATTCATTAAGGATCCCAACGATCTCATCTAATCACACACAACCACTCTGGTGACATGACCCCTCAATGCAGACTAAAGCCATAACTTGCACAATCCGCGCACCAATAAGAAACAATCCGAACATACACAACTCATGATAATGACTCAAATGAAAGAGTTGTACCTCAAGCTCAACGGTACCACCACAACACAAGGCTGAGAACTCGTCTCACATCGTAGAAATAGAACACACGAATCTAACCTGCAAGGTCATATCTCCACATAACTTCGCTGCAATGTGCGATCCTATCCAAATACTGCTCCACATGATACACCTCAAGTCACTCTGCTCGAAATTGACGACCACGCGCAATTGATGTCTAGAACCAAAACATATCATCATGACCACAGTGAAGCAAATACATAACACTACTCAACCTAAAAGGATATAACCGATACGCCATCCGCCGAGCAATATCCAATACTCTTTCCCTCTCGACTTCCACTAAGAAACCCTAATGGAACCGCACCATCTGTGCCAATACCCAACAAATCATAACGCCTCGCAACACAGAAAAGGTAACTCATAGATCTCCCCGGATTACTAATAAGCTCAATAACAATCGAATCAACACATCCCTCAACAATACAATCCGGAGCCAACTAAGCCGACTCAAGTTAGAACACGCATCCACATTGGCCTGCCAACGAACTCATTATCAAGGAAATCCTAAAGCTGCTCCTTTAACTCTTTTAACTCTGTCAGTGCCATATGATACGGTGCCTGGCATCAAATCAATACCGAAATCAACAACCTTTCCTGGCGACATGCCCGGCCACAAGAAACACATCCAAAAATTCCCTCACCACCGGAACTGAATCAATATGAGGAGCCTTTGCACTGACATCCATCACGAGAGCCCAAAAGAAGAAAAAAAAACAATCCTTCCCAGCCATCCGCCGGGCCTTCGAAATATAAAAGCACCCTACCAAGAACATAATCCGTCGAACCTCGCCACTCGATCCGTGGCATTCCCGGCCTAACCAACATTTCCGCCTTGGCACAATAGCTCCGAATGACACAACACTGAGACAACCAGTCCATACCCAATATCACCTCCAAAATCTAACGTACCAAGCAGCAACATGATCCCCTCGGGTCTCCAAACCCCGATAGTCACTGAACAGTGCCGATACACATGACCCACAACCACAACATAACCTGAATATGAGAACTCCCAGTCTCCAACTCCATATAGCACGCGAATCACAGATCCGATTCCAATTCCATCGTCTGAGCACATACTACATCTCTAATATCCAGTCATTCCACGAGAGATACTCTAACATTCTTCTGTGCCTCCAAGCAAACTCAGATATCAGTAGTCGATCTAACAAGAAAGTGTCGCAACACTACCGAAGTAGCCTTAACATAATCACATTGCCTTTTTCTGAAACATATACCCTCATCAAATAACCTCCAACTAACAATACCATTCCCTTAATCATCTGAAACTGCCCGTGCTGCCTAAGAATTTTATGACCTTCCATTCAGAATTGAACCGCAACCTTACACACGCAAATCTCAACCTCCACACATACCGCATATACCAATCCATCCTAAAATAACATGAGAATTTCATATCCCTTCCGAGCCACAAGCAACTATGTACTCAACCAACCAAGAACTTTTCCATTGATCCCATTCTAGAAGACAATCACTATACATCTCAAGCTCCTCACGCCAGCAGAAAATATACATCTCTAACCGCGATAGAAATCAACAAGAACTCTCCGACTCCCCTTGCACAAAAACCAAGTCTTTCAGGATTGATTCCTCCTAACTCAATCAACCTATGCAGGCCACTAAAACCCAAGAGCATTATCGCGAAATACCCGTAGAACTCATTACCTCGTAAACACCCAAGGACCTAATCATACCCTTACCATACCGATCTGGCCTACTACCAAGCTATCCCATCTATCCGAGCTCCCTTCTGATTTACCTTCAATTGATACTCCTTCTTGCCATAACATCACATTTACTCAAGCCAAACTCACCACACGAGACCCAAGCATAATACCACACAGCCTAAGGCTCATAACCCGCTGAATACTCTTTTAAATGTTCCCAAAAGCACCACATTCAAGATACCTACCCTGAAAGGACTTACTGCGAATCTGAAGACATTACTTTCCTATTACTGATGTATGGAATCCCATTATCGATATAGAAATGACTCAAGTCTTGACACCCTCCAAATGCAAAACCTCAGTTTCTAGCCAGATTATACACCTGAAAATTTCCAATTGTTACATGTAAAACCCAGAACACATTAGAACCATTCTCTATAGTCATCCACTCTACCCAAACTGCAATTAGCCCGAACAAAGAATCGAACAACCTGCGCCTCATTAGCACTTCTGACATTGCAGCATAAAATCTTACCTTGATGCAACCAAGCCACTCCCTTTCCTATGCACTGAGCATTCTTTATCAACAACAACTCAAGAGCTCTAAACGACCGACCGGGTCGTTACAAAATTACAATCCGGATGCGCTCCTAAGTCCGAAATCACTCAAAGAAGCTCACGGAACTGACAAAACTCAATTTCGAGGTCAATTGCCAAAAGGTCAAACTTGGTTAACCCTTCAATCATAGTACTCAACTCTCGAAGTTCATTTTTCCAAATCGATTCTGGATAACTTGAAAACCAATACTGACAATTTACGCAAGTCATAATAAATCATGTAGAGATACTCGAGCCATTAAAACACCAAGCAAAGTGCAGATACCCAAGACGACCAGTCGGGTCGTTACATCAATGTGATGACCCAAAGGGTCATCTTTTATTTTAGAATCTGATTCCGTGTTCTGAGACCTTAAAAACCTCCATTTATCTCTCCTCAATCTGCATGCACAGTCTGGACGCGTATCCAGAAAGCTTTTATGTGAAAAATTTAAGAAAAGATGATTTTCGGCTTAAAGGATGATTTTTGTTGACATTGGTCAATGTTTTGGGTAAACGGACCCGGACCCACGTTTCGACAGTCCCGGAGGATCCGTAGTAAAATATGGGACCCGGTCGTATGCCCGGAATCAAATTTTGAGGTCCCTAGCCCGAGAAATGAATTTTTGACAAAAGTTGACAAGATTGAAAATGCAATGATTTAAATGATTTGATCTTATTGGTATCGAGCCTATATTTTGGTTCCGGAGCCCGATACAGGTTCGTTATAATATTTAAACCTTATCTATGAAATTTGGTGAGAAAAGGAAGTGATTTGACGTGATTCGGACCTTTGGTTGAGAAAATAGAAAGTTTGAAGCTGTCTTGAAAATTTCATGCGTTTTGGTGTTGAATTCATAGTTCTAGGTGTTATTTTGGCAATTTGATCACATGGGCAAGTTTGTATGAGGTTTTAAGACTTGTGTGTATGTTTGGTTTGGAGCCCCGAGGGCTCGGGTAAGTTTTGGATAGGATACGGAGTGTTTTGAAACTTAAGAAATTGTTGGTATGTTCAGGTCTGCAGACTTCGCAATTGCAAAGTCTGCCTCGCAAATGCGAGCATCGCATTTGCGAAGAATCTTCGCATTTGCGATCTGTAGGGCTGGGAGGGGACCTTCGCATTTGCGAAGCTCAGGTCTCATTTGCGATGAGAACAAAGGCCGCATTTGTGAACACTTGTTCGCATTTGCGATGCCAGCAGGCCAGGCAAAGCTTCACATTTGCAAAGTAATGGCCGCATTTGCGAACCTGTGATCGCAAATGCGATAACTGCGACAGTTCAAAACCATTTTTTGACGGGATTTTTCATCCATTCTCCCATTTTTCAAAACCTAAACTTCAAGACGCGATTTTCCAAAGACCATTTCTTCCCCAAATCATAGGTAAATGATTCTTAAATTATTTCTTTCAATCTATTTCATCATTTTACAAGATTTCATCATAAAATCTAGGGTTTTTCATGGTGGAATTGGGTAGAACTTAGGAATTTCGAAATTTGGGGATTTAGACCTCAAATTGAGGTCGGATCAATTGTATATCTGGGCTCGGGGGAGGGGGGGGGGGGTAGGGGATGGGTAATCGGGTTTTGGTCCGAGTTTCGAGTTTTGACAAGCGGGCCCTGGGTCGATTTTTGACTTTTTGGGGAAAATGATAGGAAATCTATAGTTATGCATTGGAATTGGTTTCTTTAGTGTTAATTGATGTTAATAAGTTAATTATGAGTAGATACGAGCGGATTAGAAGTGAAAACTAAGGGAAAAGCGGTATTTGAGGCTTGAGTTTGGCCGTGAAATCGAGGTAAGTGTTGTGGCCAACCTTAGCTTGAGGGATTAGGTATTGTTCCCTTATTTTCTACATGTTTAGTTGTTAAGTACGACGTATAGGTGAAGTGACGAGTATCTATACTTTGTTGTCGGGTCATAGCGTGTGAGTGAGTCTTATACTTGTGACCGTTGTGTTTCTTTATACGTACTGTTCCCGCTTAAACTGGTTATTTCTCATGTTAAACAAGTCATATTATGTTTTTCCTGGTTTTGGATATTGGTTGAATATTGGCGCAAGTTGAGATTTATGTTGTGAAGTTAAATGATGAAACGAGGTTGTTTAATTATGATGCCCTTGTCGTGTTGTTATTGTTTCTGTTGTTTCTTATGTGGTGAGGAAGAGTGATAAAGCACGAAGGGTGATGCCCTGCACATTTCTATTATTGATTATCTGGTGAGGCTGAGTGGTAAAGCACGAAGGGTGATGGCGTCCACGTTTCCATTATTGATTATCTGGTGAGGCTGAGTGGTAAAGCACGGAGGGTGATGCCGTGTACGTTTCTATTATTGATTACCTGTGAGGTTGAGAGTAAAAGCACAAAGGGTGATGCCGTGCATTTTACGTTTGCTGTGTTTACTTGTTATTACCGGTTCAAAGTGTACTAGCTGTTTAAATTCCTCTACTGCTGTGATTCTTTATTTTTGGTACCCCATAACATGTTGACCTCTTCCTGCTAATTTCTGCTTAGCTTCTATTAATTGTTATTCTGTTAGCATATTGTTTAACTGCACAGGCTTATGTCATTTCTCGTGTCCTAACCTCGTCACTATTTCGCCGAGGTTAGGCTCGGCACTGACCAGTACATGGGGTCGGTTGTACTGATACTGCACTCTGCAGTTTCTGTGCAGATCCCGATACTAGACCACACTGATCAGAAATTGGGTTGCTGCCTTCAGTACATTGGAGATCCAAGGTAGACCTGTCGGCGTTCACAGACCCTGGAGTCCCCTTCCTTCTATTTCAGATTCCTGTTTTCTTTCATTCCGAAAAATAGATGTATTTTCCTTGAAACCAGTGTTTGTAGAAATTCTTAGACGTTCATGGATTGTGACACCAGATCTTTTGGGTAGTCTTAGACTAGAGTATTCAAACTGTTATAAAATTTTCGCACTTCATAACTGTTTAGTTTTACTTATTGTAAATTTCTGTTTTGGTTAATGATTAATGTGTTGGAACTCTATCTGTTGGCTTGCCTAGCATTATAAGAGTTAGGCGCCATCACGATCCTAACGGTGGGAGATTTGGATCGTGACAAGCTGGTATCAAAGCACTAGGTTGCCTAGGTCTCAAAGTTCACGAACAAGCTAGGTAGAGTCTGAGGAATCGGTACGGAGACGCCTGCGCTTATCCCCCAGAGGCTACAGAGTTTAGGAATAACTTCACATCTATTCTTCTCTGTCGTGCGGTTTGATTTCTCAATACTAATTGAACTTCTATTCTATTCTTTTGCAGATGGCGAGAACACGTACCGCTTCATCAGCTGATCAGCAGCCCGAGCCCCCAGTGGCAGCTCCTACAAGGGGCAGAGGCCGAGGCCGAGGCCGTGCTAGAGGCCGAGGTAGAGGCAGGGCTCAGCCTAGAGCTCGAGCAGCATGTTACGCCCCGCAGTATTACGTCGATGTTATGCTCTGCAGTAATATATTGCGGTGATATTACGCTTCGCGGTATTAAGTTAGGACGATGTTGCACCCTGAATTATTGTACGTTGAATTTGTCATAAAGTAATTGACATCAGTCCAAGTAAAAGATTATTTGGAGATCATAAGGATTATGCTATTTCACAAGTGATTAGTAAATTCATGAAGGTGAAAGGGGGAGCAAGTTAAAGAAAATAAATTTTGTGCAAGTTTGGCATTTTGGGGCAAAATACGGCCCGAGGTAAAATACCCGAAAATTATAAACTAGTACCAAGCAAGGTACCATATGACCACGGTAGTATAATATAAAGTATATATGAAGTATTTTAAAAATAAAATAATATTTTAAGTAATTTGTGATAATTTTTAAATTATGCGAGTAATAGATTAATTACCGGGTAACGAAACATTACCCGGTTAACTAATAAGTGGATAAATTAACATAATCACCCCAAAGAGAAACGTGGCAGCCCTCCTTTAGTATAAGGTGAGTCATTGATTGAGCTTTACATGTGTCAAAGTTTAAATTTCAAAGTCTTATTAAGACTTTTTTGGTGAGCTTTATCAATCTTATCCCATGACATTAGTAGAAATGCCTTGAAAACAAGCTTCAAGACCACAATCTGCCCATGGACGATGAAAGCAGAAGCAAATTCCATTTTCAAAACAAAAAAAAAAAAAGCTTCATTTTGGTGACTTTAAATTCATTTCATTTCAAGACCAAGAACAATTGTTACATTCTGTCATTAACCAACGTGAAAAGCAGATCAAATTCGTTCCGAAATTTTAGGAACCAGAAACAAATTTCATTCGTGAATCCTTAAGGAGCAGAGGCAAATTTCGTTCAATCAACGAAGGTTTTCCAACGAAATAGTACACGGAGTTTTCCCCACTACAGGTATATTAAGGCTAAGCTCTTCTTTCATTTTGCATGATCTCGTCATTACACAAGTTTGATAACGAGGCATAAAGAAAAATTCATATCCCGGAATTTACGTATATTTTGCTAGTCTCGCAAATTACATATATTATCCTAGTTTTGTAAGTTATCGTATTCTTCTTATCGGGACTGCATATTCAGTTGAGTATTTTCTTCTTCCAGTCAAGAGAGCAGAGAGTTTATATATACAGTATTAAAAGTATTTTCATTACCGTCGAGCTATAATCGATGGGCAGGCCCCTATTGGGCAACCTCTGATCAGATGGCAAGTTATATACCGAGCCTACTGTGGCCGAGCGCATATGAGCGAGCCCAGTTGGTTGAGATACAGACCGTAGTATGGCCGAGCGCCTATGAGCGTGCCTACTACGGCAGAGCAGTTATATATACACCGAGCCTTATAGGGCCGGACAGCTATTTTAATTACTATATTGAGAGAGTTGAGTCAGTATCAGCAGGTAAGCATATCTTCAGATTATCTTTGACTTCCAGCTACTTGCAGTTATTATATTATCAGTTCACTTTCAGCTTTCAGTATATTGCCTTACATACTCAGTACATTATTTCGTACTGACATCCCTTTTCTGGGGGCGCTGCATTTCATGCGTGCAGGTCAGACAGACAGACGGGTAGGCCTCTTCAATAAGTGTTTCCCGAGTTCAGCTTGATCGGTAAGCTCCATGCCTTTCAGAGTTTTCGGGTCTAGAGCCTTATGTACATCATGTATATATATGTATATAAGTTAAGAGTAGGCCGGGGAGTTGTTCTGATCACAGTATATCCATCAGTAGAGGCTTGTAGACATATCCTGTCAGTTAGTACAATATGTTGGGCTTACAGGCCTTGTATGCATACTTGGTTGGTTTGTCAGCTATAATAGTTATGACGGCCTAGTCGGCCCAGTTATATATTGACATTTAGTCAGCATTCGCAGTTCATGCAATGTGGCCCATGGCCAAAGTATGACATCATATGTTTAGAGTCCCTTAGTTGCAAGTTGGTACACAAGGATAGGTGAGGCACTGGGTGCCAGTTTCGCCCCCCAGGTTCGGGGCGTGACACAGCAGCACCAGTAGTGGAGCCTCAGGTGGAGTTTGATAATGAGGTTCCGGCCCAGACCTTTCCAACGGGCCCATCTCAGGTCCCAGAGGGGTTCATAGCTACCCCGGTACTTCAGGATGCTTTGGTCCGTCTAGTGGGCCTTATGGAGAGTGTTACTCAGGCCGGCATACTTCCAGTAGCACCAACCATCTCTCGGGCTGGGGGAGGAGCACAAACTCCCACTACTCACACTCCGGAGCAGATGGCTCCCCAATTTCAGACTTCAGCAGCTCAGCCAGTTGGGGTAGTTCTGCCGGGTGTTGTAGCACAAACAGGTGATGGATCGGCTATGTCTTCTGATGCCTTGTGGAGATTGGATAGGTTCACCTAGATTTTCACTACTACCTATGGCGGTACATCTTCAGAGGATCCCAGGACTATTTGGATAGTTGTCACGAGGTTCTACGGAACATGGGGATAGTGGAGACCAATGGGGTCGACTTTGCTGCCTTTCGTCTGTCAGGTTCCGCCAAGAAGTGGTGGAGGGATTATTGTTTGGCCAGACCAGCTGGGTCGCCTGCTTTGACTTGGGATCAGTTCTTTCAGCTATTTCTCGAGAAGTTCCTTCCTGTCACTCAGAGAGAGGAGTACCGCAGGCGGTTCGAGTATCTTCAACAGGGTTCTATGACTGTCACTCAGTACGAGACTAGATTTATTGATTTGGCTCGTCATGCTCTTCTTATACTCCCCACCGAGAGAGAGAGAGAGGATGAGAGGGTTTATTGATGCACTTGCTCAGCCTATCAGATTGCAGACGGCTAAGGAGTCAGGGAGTGAGATTTTTTTTCAAGATGGGGCCAATGTGGCCAGGCGAGTTAAGATGGTTTTAGCCCAGGGGAGTGGTAAGGGGTCTGACAAGAGGCCTCATCATTCTGGCAGGTTCAGTGGTGCCTCGTCTGGAGGCAGGGATTCTTTTGGTAGGGGTTATCCTCCCAGGCCGTTTCATTCAGCACTTCAGGCTTCTCAAGGTGCTTCAGTTTGCAGTACAGATGCTTTGGTTCTATTTTATCTAGGGTCTACATACTCCTATGTGTCATCTTATTTCGCTCCTTATTTGGTTGTGCCTCGTGATTCTTTGAGTGCTCCCGTGTATGTGTCCACGCCTATGGGGGATTCTATTGTTGTAGATCGTGTCTATCTTTCGTGTGTGGTTTTTATTGGGGGTCTTGAGACTAGTGTAGATCTCCTACTTCTCGGTATGGTTGACTTTGATGTTATTTTGGGGATTGATTGGTTGTCACCTTATCATGCTATATTGGACTGTCACGCAAAGACCGTGACCTTAGCCTTGCCGGGGTTGCCTCGGAGTAGAGAGGGACTCCTGGTCATTTTATCAGCAGAGTTATTTCTTATATGAAGGCTCGGCGTATGGTCGAGAATGGGTGCTTGGCTTATTTGGCCTATGTTCGGGATTCTAGTGCTGAGGTTCCTTCTATTGATTCTATGCCAGTTGTTTGGGAGTTTCCATAGGTATTTCCTGCAGACCTGCTAGGGATTCCACCCGACAGGGACATTGACTTTTGCATTGATTTGGCTCCGGGCACTCAGCCCATTTCTATTTCACCGTATCGCATGGCCCAACCAGAGTTGAAGAATTGAAGGAGCAGTTGCAAGATTTTCTTGATAAGGGCTTTATTAGACCTAGTGTCTCGCCCTGGGGTGCGCCGGTGTTGTTTGTTAAGAAGAAGGATGGATTGATGAGGATGTGCATAGATTATCGGTAGTTGACAAAGTCACCATAAAGAACAAGTACCCATTGCCCAGGATTGATGACTTATTTGATTAGCTTCAGGGTGCCAAGGTGTTTTTGAAGATTGACTTGTGGTCTGGCTACCATCAGTTGAGGATTAGGGCATCCGATATCCCAAAGACAACTTTTCGCACCCGGTACAGTCATTATGAGTTTCTAGTGATGTCATTTGGGTTGACAAATGCCCCAGCAACATTTATGGATTTGATGAACCGGGTGTTCAAGCCCTATCTGGATTCCTTTGTGATTGTTTTCATTCATGATATCTTGATCTGCTCCCGCAGCCGAGAGGAGCACGAGCGATATCTTCGGATCATTCTTCAGACTCTGAGAGACAGCCAGTTATATGCTATGTTTTTGAAATGTGAGTTTTGGCTGAGTTCAGTTGCTTTCTTGGGTCATGTTGTATCAGCAGAGGGTATTCAGGTGGATCCTAAGAAGATTGAGGCAGTCAAGGACTGGCCTAGACCCACATCAGCTACAGAGATTCAGAGTTTCTTGGGTTTGGCGGGTTATTACCGTCGGTATGTGGAGGGGTTTTCATCTATAGTAGCCCCGATGACCAGGTTGACGTAGAAGGGTGCCCCGTTCAGGTGGTCGGACGAGTGTGAGGCGAGCTTTCAGAAGCTCAAGACAGCTTTGACTTCGGCATCGGTGTTGGTGTTGCCCACAGGTTTAGGGCCATATACAGTATATTGTGATGCATCTCGTATTGGACTTGGTGCGGTGTTGATGCAGAATGGCAAGGTTATTGCATATGCTTCGCGGCAGTTGAAGATTCACGAGAGGAATTATCCAGTTCATGATTTGGAGCTAGCAGCCAATGTTAACGCGCTGAAGATTTGGAGGCATTATTTATACGGCGTGTCGTATGAGGTGTTCACGGATCACAAGAGTTTTCAATACTTGTTCAAGCAGAAGGAACTAAATTTGAGGCAGAGGAAGTGGTTGGAGCTATTGAAAGACTATGATATCACCATCTTGTATCACCCAAGGAAGGCCAATGTGGTGGCCGATGCTCTAAGTAGGACGTTAGCTAGTATGGGCAGCCTTGCGTATATTCCAGTCAGTGAGAGACCCCTAGCTTTGGATGTTCAGGATTTGGATAATCAGTTCGTGAGATTGGATGTTTCTGAGCCTAGTCGTGTTCTAGCTTGTACAGTCACTCGGTCTTCCTTGTTTGAGCGTATCAGGGAGCGGTAGTATGATGATCCTCATTTGCTTGTCCTTAGGGACACAATGCGGCACGGAGATGCCAAGCAGGTTACAGTTGGAGATGATGAGGTTTTGAGGATGCAGGGTCGAGTTTGTGTGCCTAATGTGGATGGACTTCGTGAGGTGATTCTAGGGGAAGCCCATAGTTTCCGGTATTCTATTCATCCGGGTGCCGCCAAGATGTACCAGGACTCGCGGCAGCATTCTTGGTGGAGGAGGATGAAGAAGGATATTGTTGCATATGTAGCTCGGTGTTTGAATTGTCAGCAGGTAAAGTACGACATTCAGACACCTGGTGGATTGCTTCAGAAGATTGAGATTCCTAAGTTGAGGTGGGAGCGTATCACTATGGATTTTGTTGTTGGACACCCACGGACTCAGAGGAAGTTCGATGCAGTATGGGTTATTGTGGATAGGCTGACTAAGCCAGCGCATTTCATTCCTGTGGCAGCTTCCTATTCTTCAGAGCGGTTAGCTGAGATCTATATCCGGGATATCGTTCGTCTTCATGGAATTCGATTCCGGGCATACGCCCGGGTCCCATATTTTACTACGGACCCTCCGGGACCGTCGGAACACGGGTCCGGGTCCGTTTATCCAAAACGTTGACCAAAGTCAACAAAAATCATCTTTTTAAGCCAAAAATCATCTTTTCTTAAATTTTTCACATAAAAGCTTTCTGGATACGCGCCTGGAATGCGCACGCAAATCGAGGAGAGGTAAATGGAGGTTTTAAGGCCTCGAAACACGGAATCGGATTCTAAAACAAAGGATGACCCTTTGGGTCATCACATTCTCCACCTCTAAAACAATCGTTCGTCCTCGAACGGACATAGAAAAGTACCTGAGTCGGTGAAAAGGTGGGGATATCTGCTCCGAATATCGGACTCGGACTCCCAGGTAGCTGCCCCAACAGGCAGACCTCTCTAATACACACGAACCGAAGGGTAACTCTTGGATCTCAACTGATGAACCTGCCGGTCTAGAATAGCTACCGGCTCCTCCTCATAGGTCAAATCCTTGTTCAACTGAACAGTGCTGAAGCCTAACACGTGGGATGGATCGCCATGATACTTCTGAAGCATGGACATATGAAACACTGGATGCACAACTGGTAAACCTTGCGACAACGCAAGTCTGTAAGCCACCTCCCCCACTCGAGCAAGGATCTCAAAAGGCCCAATGAACCTAGGGTTTAGCTTGCCCTTCTTCCCAAATCTCATCACGCGCTTCATGGGCAACACTCGAAGCAACACTCGCTCTCCGACCATGAATGCCACATCACGAACCTTATGGTCGACATAACTCTTTTGCCTGGACTGAGCTGCACGAAGCCTATCCTAAATAATCTTAACCTTATCTAAGGCATCCTGTACTAAATCTGTACCCAACAACTGAGCCTCTCCCGGCTCAAACCACCCAACTGGCGATCGACACTGTCTACCATATAATGCCTCATAAGGAGCCATCTGGATGCTCGACTAATAGTTGTTGTTGTAGGCAAACTCCGCTAACGGCAAGAACTGATCCCAAGAACCTCCAAATTCAATAACACAGGCGCGGAGCATAATCTCCAAAATTTGAATAGTGCACTCGGACTGTCCGTCCGTCTGAGGATGAAATGCTGTGCTCAACTCAACCCGCGTACCCAACTCACGCTGTACAGCCCACGAAAAATGCGAGGTAAACTGCGTACCTCGGTCAGAAATGATAGATAGGGGCATACCATGAAGACGAACGATCTCCCGGCTATAGATCTCAGCTAACCGCTCTGAAGAATAGGAAATTGCCACATGAATGAAATACGCTGACTTAGTCAGCCTATCAACAATAACCCATACTGCATCGGACTTCCTCTGAGTCCGTGAGAGTCTAACAACAAAGTCCATAGTGATACGCTCCCACTTCCACTCAGGAATCTCAATCTTCTGAAGCAATCCACCAGGTGTCTGATGCTCGTACTTTACCTGCTGACAATTCAAACATCGAGCTACATATACAACAACATTCTTCCATCCTCCTCCACCAATAATGCTACCGTGAGTCCTGATACATCTTGGCGGCGTCCGGATGAATAGAATACCGGGAACTATGGACCTCCTCTAGAATCAACTCACGAAGTCCATCCATATTAGGCACACAAACTCGACCCTGTATCCTCAAAACTCCATCATCTCCAACCGTAACCTGCTTGGCATCTCCGTGCCGCACTATGTCCCTAAGGATAAGCAAATGAGGATCATCATACTGCCAATCTCTGATACGCTCAAATAATGAAGATCGAGCAACTGTACAAGCTAGAACACGACCGGGCTTAGAAACAACCAACCTCACAAACTGATTAGCCAAAGCCTGAACATCCAAAGCAAGTGGTCTCTCACCGATTGGAATATACGCAAGGCTGCCCATACTAGCTGACATCCTGCTCAAAGCATCGGCCACTACATTGGCCTTCTCGGGATGATACAAGATGGTGATATCATAGTCTTTCAATAGCTCCAACCACCTCCTCTACCTCAAATTTAGTTCCTTCTGCTTGAACAAGTATTGAAAACTCTTGTGATCCGTGAACACCTCACACGACACGCCGTATAAATAATGCCTCCAAATCTTCAGCGCGTGAACAATGGCTACTAGCTCTAAGTCATGAACTGGATAATTCTTCTCATGAATCTTCAACTTCCGTGAAGCATATGCAATAACCTTGCCGTTCTGTATCAACCCCGCACCAAGTCCAATACGAGATGCGTCACAATATACTATATATGGCCCTGAACGTGTGGGCAACACTATCACCGGCACCGAAGTCAAAGATATCTTGAGCTTGTAAAAGCTCGCCTCACACTAGTCCGAAAACCTGAATGGGACACACTTCTGGGTCAACCTAGTCATCGGGGCTGCAATAGATGAAAACCCCTCCACAAACCGACGGTAATAACCTGCCAAATCCAAGAAACTCCGGATCTCTGTAGCTGATATGGGTCTAGGCCAGTCCTTGACTGCCTCAATCTTTAGGATCCACTTGAATACCCTCTGCTGATACAACATGACCCAAGAAAGCCACTGAACTCACCCAAAACTCACATTTCGAAAACTTAGCATATAACTGATTGTCTCTCAGAGTTTGAAGAACAATCCAAAGATGTTGCTCGTGCTCCTCTCGGCTGCGGGACTAGATCAAGATATCATCAATGAAAACAATCACAAAGGAATCCAGATAGGGCTTGAACACCCGGTTCATCAAATCCATAAATGCTGCTGGGGCATTTGTCAACCCAAATGACATCACTAGAAACTAATAATGCCCGTACCGGGTGCGAAAAGATTTCTTAGGGACATCGGATAACCTAATCCTCAGCTGATGGTAGCCAGACCTCAAGTCAATCTTTGAAAACACCTTGGTACCCTGAAGCTGATCAAATAAGTCATCAATCATCGATAATGGGTACTTGTTCTTGATGGTGACTTTGTTCAACTGCCGATAATCTGTGCACATCCTCATCGATCCATCCTTCTTATTAACAAACAACACTCGCACACCTCAGGGTGAGACACTAGGTCTAATAAAGCCCTTATCAAGCAAATCTTGCAACTGCTCCTTCAGTTCTTTCAACTTTGGCGGGGCCATGCGATACGGCAGAATAGAAATGGCTGAGTGCCCGGAGCCAAATAATTGCAAAAGTCAATATCCCTGTAGGGTGGCATCCCCGGAAGGTCTACAGGAAATACCTCTGGAAACTCTCGAACAACTGGCATAGAATCCATAAAAGGAATCTTGGCACTAGAATCCCGAACATAGGCCAAATAAGCCAAGCACCCCTTCTCGACCATACGCCGAGCCTTCATATAAGAAATAACTCTGCTGATAGAATGACCAGGAGTCCCTCTCCACTCCAATCGAGGCAACCCCAGCAAGGCTAAGGTCACGGTCTTGGTGTGACAGTCCAATATAGCATGATAAGGTGACAACCAATCCATCTCCAAAATAACATCGAAGTCAACCATATCGAGAAGTAGGAGATCTACACTAGTCTCAAGACCCCAATAACAACCACACACAAATGATAGACACGATCTACAACAATAGAATCTCCTACTGGTGTGGACACATACACAGGAGCACTCAAAGAATCACAAGGCACAACCAAATGGAGTGAAATAAGATGACACATGGGAGTATGTAGACCCTGCATCAAATAGAACCGAAGCATCTCTACTACAAACTGAAACGGTACCTGTGATAACTGCATCGGAGGACTCAGCCTCAGGCCTGGCTAGAATAGCATAACATCGAGGCTGGGCCCCACCGCTCTAAACTACACCCCTGGGACGACCTCCTGCTGGTTGGCCTCCACCTCTAGCGGCCTGACCTCTACCTCTAATACCTCGACCTCCACCTCTAGCTATCTGACCCCTACCTCTAGCTGACTGAGCGGGCGGTGGAACACCCAGTGCTGGAACCATGGCACGAGAACCCTGATGCTGAGAACTGCTCGATGCTCGAGGGCAAAATCTAGCAATATGTCTCGGATCGCCACAAGTATAACAAGACCTCGGTTGCTGAGAATGCTCACCCTAAAACTAACCCTGATGGCCTAGGCAACCACCCTGCAAATTCTGGAGCGGTGGTGCACTGATAGGAGCTGGTGGTGCACTGTAGGGTAGCTGATCAGAATACTACATATGAGGGCCACGACCACCTGAAGCACCGTGAGAAGCCTGAAGTGCTGAATGAAACGGCCTGGAAGGATAGCCCCTACCAAAAGAATCCCTGCCTCAAGATGAGGCACCACTAAACCTGCCAGAATGACGAGGCCTCTTGTCAGACCCCTGACCACTCCCCTGAGCTAAAACCATCTCAACTCGCCTGGCCACATTGGCCGCATCCTGAAAAAAAATCTCACTCCCGGACTTCTTAGCCATCTACAATATGATAGGCTGAGCGAGTCCCTCAATAAACCTCCTCTCCCTCTCTCTCTCTCTCGCTGGGGAGTATAAGAAGAGCATGACAAGCCAAATCAATAAACCTAGTCTCGTACTGAGTGACAGTCATAGAGCCCTGCTGAAGATGCTCGAACCGTCTGCGGTACTCCTCTCTCTGAGTGACAGGAAGGAACTTCTCGAGAAATAGCTGAGAGAACTTGTCCCAAGTCAAAGCAGGCGACCCAGCTGGTTTTGCCAAACAAAAATCCCTCCACCATTTCTTGGCGGAACCTGACAGACGAAATGCAGCAAAGTCGACCCCATTGGTCTCCACTATCCCCATGTTCCGTAGAACCTCGTGACAACTGTCCAAATAATTGGGGATCATATGAAGATGTACCGCCATAGGTAGTAGTGAAAAGCTTGGTGAACCTGTCAAATCTCCACAAGGCATCAGAAGACATAGCTGATCCATCACCGGTCTGTGCTACAACACTCGGCGGAACTACCCCAACTAGCTGAGCTGTTGGAGTCTGAAACTGGGGAACCATCTGCTCCGGAGTGTGAGTAGCGGGAGTCTGTGCTCCTCCCCCGGCCCGAGAGACGGCTGGTGCTACTTGAAATATGCCGGCTTGAGTAACACTCTCCATGAGGCCCACTAGATGGACCAAAGCATCCTGAAGTACCAGGGTAGCTATCAACCCCTCTAGGACCTGAGCTGGGCCCGCTGGAACGGTCTGGGCCGGAACCTCATCATCAAACTCCACCTGAGGCTCCGCTACTGGTGCTGTTGCTCGAGCTCTAGGCTGAGCCCTGCCCCTGCCTCAGCCTCTAGCACGGCCTCGGCCTCGTCCTCTGCGCCTTGTAGGAGCTGCTACTGGGGGCTCGGGCTGCTGATCAGCTGATGAAGCGGTACGTGTTCTCGCCATCTGCGAAAGAACAAAGTAGAAGTTCAATTAACATTGAGAAATCAAATCGCATGACAGATGTGAAGTTATTCCTAAACTCTGTACCCTCTAGGGGATAAGCACAGACGTCTCTGTACCGATCCCTCAGACCCTACCTAGCTTGTTCGTGAATTGTGAGACCTAGGCAACCTAGTGTTCTGATACCAACTTGTCACGACCCGACAACAACGTATAGATACTCGTCACCTCACCTATACGTCGTACTTAACAACTAAACATGTAGCAAATAAGGCAACAATACCTAATCCCTCAAGCTAAGGTTAGCCACAACATTTACCTCGATTCCATGGCCAAACTCAAGCCTGAAATACCGTTTTTCCCTTAGTTTCCACTTCCAATCCGCTCGTATCTATTCATAATTAACTTATTAACATCAATTAACACTAAAGAAACCAATTCCAATACATAATTATATATTTCCCATCATTTTTCCCCAAAAAAGTCAAAAATCGACCCCGGGTCCGCTTGGTCAAAACTCGAAATTCGGACCAAAACCTGATTACACATTCACCCCGAGCCCGAATATACAATTGATTTTGGAATTCGACCTCAATTTGATGTCTAAATCCCCAAATTTCGAAATTCCTAAGTTCTACCCAAAAACACCCAATTCCACCATGAAAAACCCTAGATTTTATGATGAAATCTTGTAAAATAATGAAATAGTTTGAAAGAAATAAGTTAAGAATCATTTACCTATGATTTGGGGAAGAAATGGTCTTTGGAAAATCGTCTCTTGAAGTTTAGGTTTTGGGAAATAGGAGAATGGATGAAAAATCCCATCCAAAAATGGTTTTGAATAGTCGCAGTTATCGCATTTGTAACATCCCACACATTCGGATTAGGTATGAATGAGTTAAAGGAGTAGTAAGGTTATATTTTGGACATATGAAGTCCTATCGGGATGATTATGGGTGAAAATAGTTGTTTAAAAATAAAGATGGAAAGAGAGGTGCATAAGATTTGACAAAATCGACTAAGTATGCAGAAGGTCTATATTCCATCAAGTTCTAGTGAAAATGTGTAAGGAATTGGGGAAACCTCAAAGCACAAAAGTTTTAGGCCTTTGAAATAGCTTTCCAACGATATATTATGGAGCCCCAACGGATCTCTGTGCAAAAAGTTATGTGTGTTTTACGGAACAGTACGCGCATGCGCGCCCAGTAGCGCGCCCGCGCTAATTTTGAGGCAGTGTTACTGCCATTTAGCGCGGTAATAAGCGTGGGGAAGCCTCCAGTAGCGCGAGCGCGCTAGTGGGGGGTCGTTTTAAAGCTATATTTTGTCCCCCACAGCCCAAAAACATAAAAACTTGCTCAAGAAAGGAAAACTCTCAAAAACCTAACTCCTTAAGGGTCCTTCCACCACCCAAGGTAAGATCTAATGGTGATTCTAAGTTAATTTCAAATTCCCAACATCTTATTAACATGGGTAAACCCTCCATATCATTAGATATTTGATTGGGACATCATTGTTGAGAGAAGGAAGCCTAGAACTCGAAATTCAAGGGTTTGAACTTCAAAAAGGTAATGTCTTCACCCTCTAATTGATTATAGCATTGGTTTAATGATTTTAAACCCTAGTTCATGATATATGAGTTGATGTTTTTGATAGAAAAGCATGAACAATTATAGGTTTGGCTTGTTGATTGTGGATTATTGGTTAAAGGTGTTGTTTATTTTATGGGTGAAGAAGAATGACATTCATTATAACCGTTTGAGACTTTAGAATTTATCTAGGATCAAGAAAATGGCTTGTTGGGTGTAGAAACACCATTAATAAGGACCATGAAGCTTTATGTCACCAAGTGTTTGAGAAAATATTTAAGTGACTAAAACATGAGAATTTATGCTAATATGGAATCCCTCTGACTTGTATTGATATAGATTGAAGTTAGAAGGGTTGGCGAATGTTGTATTATGCTCAAGAGCAGGAAGTTGAGGTATGTGAGGCTAACTCTCTATGTTTGGGAATTTTAATGATTCTCCCTACACTACGTTTCTTTTACGACGTATCAATTGCATCAGAAATATAGTTAAGCCTAGTTCCTTGAATAGTTGTAGAACTTCTATTCTCTAGCTTCATAACTCGTTCATGAATTTCATTCTGAACGTTGTGAGCTCAGTTCGTATTCAATATAGACTTGGGTTTGATTCCCCGAAGTCTCAGTATAGCTTACTCAGCACGTCATAAACAGTTGCAGTTTCAGTGTTCATAACCAGTTCAAGAATACATGTCTCATTTCAGTCCTATTCAGTATCCCAGTATTATGTAACTCAGTATGATTCATTATTCCAGCATAATGTAACTCAGTGTGATCCAGTATTCCAGTATCATATAACTCAGCGTGATTCAGTATTTCACTATTACGTATTGCAGTATGATTCTCAGTTCCTGATTTTAAATCCCTGAATGTTGAACTCCTATATTTGGGCCTGAGGCCGCAGCTAATGCTTTATGCATCTTTGGGCCTGAGGCCGCAGCTAATGCTTTATGCATCTTTGGGCCTGAGGCCGCAGTTTATGCTTTATGCATTTTGGACCTGAGATCGCAGTTATGTATACGTATACTTGGGCCCGAGGCCGCAACTTGTGCACACACACACACACACATATATATATATATATATATATATATATATATATATATATATATATATATATATATATATATAGGGCCTGAGGCCACAATTTAATATTTAGATAAACATGTTGTTCATCATTCAGAAGAGGGAGTATTCATATCCTTACTTCCTTTATTCTGTTCAGTTATCGGTTATCAGTTATCTTTTCAGTTATCAGTTCAGTTATCAGTTATCAGTATCTTTTCAGTTATCAGTTATCTTTTCAGCTATCAGTTCAGTTATCAGTTATCGGTTATCATTTCAATTATCAGCTTAGTTTCAGCTTCGACATTTATAATTCTTTCTTTCAGTTGCTTTACATACCAGCACAATTCAAATGTACTGACGTCCCTTTTGCCCGGGGCCTGCATCTCACAATGCAGGTAATGATTAATAGGTTGATGATTCAGAGCGCTAGGATTCTCGTACCAGCTAATTTGGTGATCCCCAGTTCTTTCGGGGCATTATCATTACCTTACAGTTTTCAGTACTTAAAGGCAGTCAGTATTTTCAGTATATCATTAGAGGATTCATAGACTAGAGTAACAGTTAGACAGAGTTACAGACTGTTCATATTAAGCCATGTTGGCTACAAATATGTTTCAGAATTGTATTAGTATTTCCGTACTTTGATTTATATCATCCACAATTTTCAGTATATCAGTATCTGTTAGTTTATCTTCTGCATTCAGTATGTTGTGATACCACATGTTGATTCAGCCAGCAAGTTGGTTCGCTCGGTCACATGTAGTCAGGCGCCGAGTGCCGTGCTACGTCCAGGCCCAGGTTCGGGGCGTGAAAAAGCTTGGTATCGGAGCACTGGTTCAAGAGTCATAGGGAGTCTATGAAGCCATGTCTAGTGGAGTTTCCTTTATATGTGTGTGCCGGCCACTCATATAAACGGTTAACTACCAAGACATACAGGATTGTCTCATTTCTTTCTACTCTAGATCGTGCCATGAAGCTTAGAGCAATAGTTAACTTTCTCTTCCTATCGAATTCCAAACGTATTGGATGCCCAAGCGACGTGCAGGAGAAACCTAAGGTCCTAGAGAGGATAATTGCCCATTGGGGTATAATTATGGAGTACAGCTTGGTAAATATGAGACTTGAGAGGATGTTAAAAGTGGGATGCAATGGATACTAGCACACATTAGAGCATAACCTTATCAGAAAGTACAAAAGCAGTTATCATATTTTATGGATATCAAATTATCTCAGTTTCCCGTTAGCGGCCTTTCAGCTAGTAAGTTTATGGTTATTCAGTAAGCCAGTTATATTTTATTTTATTTTATTCAGTTACCAGACTCCAATTTTCAGTGTATCAAAATCTCCGTTGACTTGTGAGCATACAGTGATGCATAGGGGTTCTCAAAGAAAATGTAAGTAACAGTGGTTATAGCTAAATCTTTGCATATTTTAGGTCCGGATTAAGACCAAGACTCGCCGGATGGCGCAGGAAGTGATTTATCAGATGATGGTATACTCTGAAGGATAAGTTTGTGTATGGTAATTGTACGTGTTTGACCTCAGAGAACAATTTCTTTTAATTCTTTGGAATGGAGCCACAAGTGGAATGATGATAGTTCAGATGTCAGACCCTAACATTGGTCACTATAGATTTGGACAGAAAAGAGCCTAAAGGTAAAATACCTAAGAGTCCGAAACGTTTGTCATTACCAAAGATGTGATTGATACAACTCATGCAAATGACTAGAATATATGATGTTTGCAATGAGAACCGAGAGTAGCCAATAGTGAATTTCAGGGAATGATTTTAGGTTGTTCATATTTATTCAAATCAGAACTAGAAGTACCATGTTAGTAAGTTCCTATAAGAAGTAGTTATTGATATTAGATAAGAGATATGGCAGTTCCCCCTTAGGTTAGGTGACCAAGTGATTAGCCGGGATATTTATAGTATGATATGATTTAGTATTGTATAGAAAGCTTGGGGTTAGATATTCCAATTTTGTTAAGACAGATGAACTTTCCCTAAGTGTGTTCCATGTGCATAGTTCAAAAAGAATGATAGTGTGCGGCAAAAGAATATGATCAGATGATGAGGGAAGTTAGGAGTAACATTATGCTTCACTTTAGTTATTCAAAGCAGGAGAAGAAAATATGATGCTAGCAGATGGTTAGTGAAAGGATAGTAAGTAAGTTTCGAGTAGATACAGTGAATTAGCAATTTAGCAGAGCTAGTAGAGGTAAGATTTGATCCACTTAGACAGGTTATCTCTAGTGTGTGGATGGCAGTTTGAAATACCGAACGTATGTGTTAGAACCCAAAGAGTTTAAGTTAAACCCGAAGTACAGCGATAGTGGAAAAAAATCAGCTAGGCAGTAAGAGAGCTAACTACAGAAGAATAGCCTTTAGGAATTATCGAAATGGGGTTTCCCCAAGTTTGACAGTGAGAGCAGAGTTAAATTATTAAGATTGTGTATGATAGTTGTGAATACATTAGCTTTCTGTTAAGTGAATAATTTAGTCTTTCTTAGTAAGGAAGATTGCTCAAAAGTAAGTCAGAAGATGAATGGTCATTGACGTAGAGTGCAAAGAATTGCAGAAAATAAAGAGAGTTATTTGGATCCAACAAAAAGAGAAAGATCCACATGTATAAGACCTTTGGTCTAAGTGGGTGATGTGAAAACCATCAGTAAGTGCAGTTAGATATCTGAAAACTCGAATAGTAGCATGGGATATGAAAAAGGAAATTAGTTCGGTAATGAGGGAAAATTGTATAATTACCACAAGGATTATGTCTAGCATGTGTAAGAAAAACAAAGTGAGTAGAATGATCACCGAGTTTAGTCATTGATGAAAAAGTGATCACAGAAAAGCTATAAAACCATGCCTATTTATGTGTCACGAGGATAGTGCCATTGCACGAGACTCTAGTCTTCGGTATACTGGTCAAAGACTTAGGTCACAACAATTCCATAAGTGTTTTCAGGAAATTCTTAAAAAGATAAAGTGTGGGAAGTATAACTCATGATTGAGGTAGATAAGAGAACTCTGGTAAAAGAAGTTCACCAGCCAAGATAGGAGTTCGACTTCGGGCTCTAAAGATGATGGAGTTGTTGTCTAGAACAGGACTTGTTCCCCCTTAGTAGCCGTTGAGAAGGAGAAACAACTTGATGATCCCTACGTGTTGCAGTTGAAGAGGAGATTCACAAGTATAAGATGATGGCTTTTGAATAAGGGGGAGATGATAGGACTTTGAGGTACTAGGACAGATTGTGTGTCCCAGTAGATGGACTTAAAAAGGGAAGACCATGTTAGAAGCCCATATTCCCTAGGTATTCTTTCCACCCAGGTTCCCAAATATGCATCATGACCAAGGAGATTTATCGGTTGAACGACACGAAAAAGAACGTCGTAAACTTTATGGCCAGGCAGAGCATTTTATTTAAACAGTTGAGGATATGTCCTTAATGTTAAGAGTAATTGGGATGATCACATACCTCTCATTGACCTTGCTAATTATAACACCTACCATTCTAGTATCAAGATAGCATTGCGAGAAACTCTGTATGGGAGAAGATGTAGATCGCCAATTGGTTGGTTCAAGTTGGTGATTGGATGTTTCTGAAAGTTTCGCCTATGAAAGGCATTATGATATTTGGGATGAAGGGAAAGCATAGTCCCTACTATATTGGTCCATATAGAATCTTGCGAAGGATCGGTCAATTAACTTATGAGTTAGAGTTGCCACCAGAATTAGTGGTGGTACATCCAGTATTTCACGTGTCATGTTATAACATTCAAGTTTCCAACACTCAGATACTCATGCCAGTTCAGCACTCAGATACTCATGTCAGTTCAGTAGTCAGATACTCATTCCAGTTCAGTACTCAGATACTCATGTCAGTTCGGTAGTCAGATACTCATTCCAGTTCAGTACCCATATACTCATGTCAGTTCAATACTCAGATATTCAAGTCAGTTCAGTACTCAGCTACTCATGTCAGTCCAATACTTAGATATTCATGCCAACTTAGTACTCTGATATTGATGTTAGTTCAATTCTCAAATATCCGTGCCAGTTCAATATTCGAATATCCATGTTAGTTCTGTATTCATGTATCCATGGCAAACCATTATTCAGTCAATGCAGCAGTCATTAAGTTCAGTATATCGACAGTTCAGTAATCATGTATTCATTCAGTTTAGTATACAAGGGTTAATGAGAGTTCATGTTTGCACCAGACTCGTTTAAGGTCTGGAGATAGAAAAAGTTACAGTCAAGACAATCATTCGAGGACGAATGATCCCAAGGGGGAGATAACGTAACATCCCGCACATTCGGATTAGGTATGAATGAGTTAAAGGAGTAGTAAGGTTATATTTTGGACATATGAAGTCCTATCGGGATGATTATAGGTGAAAATAGTTGTTTAAAAATCAAGATGGAAAGAGAGGTGCATAAGATTTGACAAAATCGACTAAGTTTGCAGAAGGTCTATATTCCATCAAGTTTTAGTGAAAATGTGTAAGTAATTGGGGAAAACACAAAGCAAGAAAGTTATAGGCCTTCGAAATAGCTTTCCAACGATATATTATGGAGCCCCAACGGATCTCTGTACAAAAAGTTATGTGCGTTTTACGGAACAGTACGCGCATGCGCGCCCAGTAGCGCGGCCGCGCTAATTTTGAGGCAGTGTTACTGCCATTTAGCGCGGTCAGTAGCGCGGGCAAGCCTCCAGTAGCACGGGCGCGCTAGTGGGGGGTCGTTTTAAAGCTATATTTCGTCCCCCACAGCCCCAAAACATAAAAACTTGCTCTAGAAAGGGGAACTCTCAAAAACCTAACTCCTTAAGGGTCCTTCCACCATCCAAGGTAAGTTCTAATGGTGATTCTAAGTTAATTTCAATTTTCCAACATCTTATTAGCATGGGTAAACCCTCCATATCATAAGATATTTGATTGGGACATCATTGTTGATAGAAGGAAGCCTAGAACTCGAAATTCAAGGGTTTGAACTTCAAAAAGGTAATGTCTTCACCCTCTAATTGATTATAGCATTGGTTTAATGATTTTAAACCCTAGTTCATGAGATATGAGTTGATGGGTTTGATAGAAAAGCATGAACAATTATAGG
>NW_017670533.1:366434-400447 GCF_001879085.1 Nicotiana attenuata
TATATATATATATATATTGGGCCTGAGGCCGCAGTTTAATATTCAGATAAACAGGTTGTTCATCATTCAGAAGATGGAGTATTCATATCCTTACTTCCTTTATTCAGTTCAGTTATCAGTTATCAGTTATCTTTTCAGTTATCAGTTCAGTTATCAGTTATCAGTATCTTTTCAGTTATAAGTTATCAGTTATCTTTTCAGCTATCAATTCAATTATCAGTTATCGGTTATCATTTCAGTTATCAGCTTAGTTTCAGATTCAACATTTATAATTCTTTCTTTCAGTTGCTTTACATATCAGTACAATTCAAATGTACTGACGTCCCTTTTGCCCGGGGCCTGCATCTCACAATGCAGGTAATGATTAACAGGTTGATGATTCAGAGCGCTAGGATTCTCGTACCAGCTAATTTGGTGATCCCCAGTTCTTTCGGGGCATTATCATTACCTTACAGTTTTCAGTACTTAAAGGCAGTCAGTATTTTCAGTATATCATTAGAGGCTTCATAGACTAGAGTAACAGTTAGACAGAGTTACAGACTTTTCATATTAAGCCATGTTGGCTACAAATTTGTTTCGGAATTGTATTAGTATTTCCGCACTTTGATTTATATCATCCACAATTTTCAGTATATCAGTATGTGTTAGTTTATCTTCTGTATTCAGTATGTTATGATACCACATGTTGATTCAGCCAGCCAGTTGGTTCGCTCGGTCACATGTAGTCAGGTGCCGAGTGCCGTGTTACGTCCAGGCCCAGGTTCGGGGCGTGACAGCATTATCAGTACTGGTCTGAAAGGAATTACATCTGTCTCGAAAGGAAAGAAAACAGGAAAATAGGAACATAAGAGGAGACGCTAGGGCCTGCGGACTCCAGCAGGACTACCTTGGGTCTCTTGGATGAAGTATCTGCAATCGACCTCTTGATCAGCCACTACCAGCTCCGAAATCTGCACAAAAAGTGCAGTGTGCAGTATTAGTACAACCGGCCCCATGTACTGGTAAGTGCCGAGCCAAACCTCGATGAGGTAGTGACGAGGCTACGGTGGGGCATTTACAATATAACCTGCATACAGTATATGATAAAGCAAAAAGGAAATACAGAACGAAATGGAACAGTAAGTTGCAGCAAAAGTAGATACGGAACCCAATTATCTTGCCAGTACTCAGCTATAGCCAATCCTTAAGAGAGTTACCATACTACAAAAACAAATTACAGCAGAAGAAGGGTACGTAAACAACAAGGTGATGCGGCACACATCCCGATCCCACCATATAATCAGTAACAATATAAATATTCACCCTTATTACTCCTGTTGCGGGGTGAAACCCGATCCCACCAGTCCACCCTTATTACTCTTGTTGCGGCGCGCAACCCGATCCCACCAGACAATCTCATTCCACCCTTATTCCTCCTATTGTGGCGTGCAACCCGATCCCGCCATATCAGTACCAATCACACAATAAGAACAAGTATTTCACAATTTAGCTCAAAACCTCCAGAACATTTACGCCTCAAACCAAAGCAAACAAAAATCTATACAATTATGAAACTTCATCAATTAATACTACACAGCGAGACCAACCAAAATGTACCATGAAGCACCGATAAACCAACTTAAACAAATAATGTGATACAATGAACTACAGAACAATTAGTACCTTCAATAAAGAAAACAACATCTAACAAGAAGTAATTAAACATGGAAGCATCAATAAGCATGCAACAGTTAAGACAGAAAAATAATATATTAGGTACGGGGAAGGGAACAGGTGAAATAGATAATTTGGCGGCGCATAGGTACTCGTCACTTCACCTATACGCCACACACATGGATTTTCACATAGCAATTAAGTCGGGGATTCCTAATCCCTCAAGTCAAAGTTAGACACAACACTTACCTCAATCCAACGACCAATTCAAAACTCAATTACCACTTTTCCTCTAGATTCCACCTCCAATCCACTCGTATCTAGTCATAATTAACTTAATAACATCAATTATCGCTAAAGGAATCAATTCTAATGCATAAGTGTAAGTTTCCCAACATTTTCCCAAAAAGTCAAAAACCGACCCCGGGCCCGCTTAGTCAAAACTTAAAGTTCGGACCAAGACCCGATTACCCATTCACCCCCAAGCCCATATATACAGTTGGTTTTGGAATCCGACCTCAATTTGAGGTCTAAATTCCCAAATTTCGAAATTTCTAAGTTCTATCCAAAAATCCCCAATTTCACCATGAAAAAACCTAGATTCTAGGATGAAATCTTGTAAAAAGATGTAAAAGATTGAAAGAATGGAGCTAAGAATCATTTACATATGATTTGGGGGAAGAGGTGGTCTTTGGAAAATCGCCCTTGAAGTTTAGGTTTTTAAAATTAGGGAAATAAATAAAAAATCCCGTCTAAGTCCCTTTTTTCACAGTTGCAGATGTCGCATTTGCGACCTGAGCTTCGCAATTGCGAAGCTCGCAAATGCGAGACTGGCATCGCAACTGTCGCAAATGCAAACTAATTGTCGCAATTACGAAGGACCCCCTTCCCCTGATCACTCCGCAAATGCGAAGGTTGTTCGTATTTGCGAACATAGGCTGGCCTAGCTTCCTTCGCATTTGCGATGAAAGCCTCGCAAATGAGACCTCCACAGTAGTCGCAAATGCGAACCTTGACCTCGCATTTGCGAGGTCTGAGGCCTGCAACACTGCTGAAGAATACCAGCAACTTTTCTAAGTTCCAAATAATTCCGTAGCCTATCCGAAACTCGCCCGAGCCCTCGAGGCTCCAAACCAAACATGCACACAAGTCTTAAAACATCATACGAACTTGCTCGCGCGATCAAATCGCCAAAATACACCCAGAACTACGAATTTAGCACCAAATTGCATGAAATTTTCAAGAAAGTTTCAAAACTTCTATTTTCTCAACCAAAGGTCCGAATCACGTCAAATCAGTTCCGTTTCTCACCAAATTTCACAGACATGACTTAAATATTATATTAAACCTTTACCGAACTCCGAAACCAAAATACGGGCCCGATACCAATGAGATCAAACATTAATCAATTTCTTTAAATCCTTAGATTTTCAATTTAACAATTTTTAACAAAAATTCATTACTCGGGCTAGGGACCTCCGAATCCGATTTCGGGCATACACCCAGCTTCCATATTTTACTACGGACCATCGGGGACCGTCATAACACGGGTCCGGATCCGTTTACTCAAAATATTGACCGAAGTCAACTAAATTCAACTTTTAAAGGCAAAAATTATTATTTTCTCAAATTTCCACATAACGGCTTTCCGGAAACGCGTCCGGACTGCGCAGGCAAATCAAGGAGAAATAAAGTGAGGTTTCGAAGGCCTCAGAACACCGGATTGCGTCCTAAAACGCAAGATGACCTTTTGGGTCATCACATTAGTGCACCAGGCTGCCCTTTAATTTATTTCGAGAGTCAATTTTTTAAATTTTGACAGTAAATTCAGATGTAGAATCTTTAACTTTTTTGAAACAAAATCTATATATTTGGAAACTATGTAAAAAGTACTATAAGTCACAATAATCAATAATTCAAAATATATAAAAGGCATATGAAAGGTCAAAGAAAAACTCGTGCTGCCACATAAATCGGGACGAAGTGAGTATTCTAAGAGATTACAACAATAACAACAAGAACAAGAACAAGAACAACAACAACAACAATAACAACAACAACGACAATAAAGACAATAATAACAAACCTAGTGTAATTCTACGAATAGGGCTTGGGGAGGGTTGTGGTTGTGTACGTAGACCTTGCCCCATCTTAAGAAGGTAGAGAGACTATTGCGATAAACCCTCGGCACAACAAAGTATTCTATGAGATTAATCAAAGTACACTATTTACAAAATGCATTTTACATCCCAACTTTTGTTAACTATCTCGTCAAGCCAATTAGCCAAAAGTATCACATATTGAAGTATTGGAGAAGAGGAGGGGATACAAATACTAACAAATTAACAACTGTCAAAATTACGCATCTATCTTTTGTTGGATTGGTGCCTTTTGTTTCTTTTCTAAAGGAGGACTAGAAGGATTAGCATAACTTTTCCATCTTAGTTTGCCTACCGTTGAGAAGTTGCACGAAAAGAGCAAAGCAAGTCCACATCTTGGTTGTCTCAGAGTCAATGGAGACTATCTTTCCTTCCTATTTTATTCTTTTTATTCATATGATCCACAATTATTATTTTTAATATGTTTGCAGTGTCACATATTATATGGCAGCCACCCTATTATGTTTTTCACGTAATAGATTCCACGTTGCATGAAAAAAGACAGATATACATACTTTTATTTATTTCGTGTTGGGCCATTATCTTATTATTACCTTTCTAGCTGTTCTTCTATAAGCTCCAAAGAGAAGGTCTTTTAGCTGTTTTCCCCCTTGACTTTACAATTCGCTTTTGCTTTTTTCTTATGTTCTTTCAAAAACATAAGACTAGGAAATTAAGAGTGCTGCAGTTTATGAGTTTATAATTAGTTTTAGTTGGAGCGGGTCTAAGATTTTCCATTTTCCCCCAAGTAAAACTTGTTCTTCGAGAGATCTTCACGTATTAATTTTGGATGATGCAACCATACAGGAGAAGGTCTAAACTCCCGTTTTCAGCTAAGAACTATTTCTATAGTTTATACATTATACTGCACAATATGAATTATTAATGAGATCTTGGCTTCATGATATATATGTATGTGCCTATATATATATATATATATATATATATATATATATATATATATATGTGTGTGTGTGTGTGTGTGTGTAATTTGTTGTTCCAAGAAGGTGATGCGTAAAATCAAATCTTTTTAGGACTTAATTTGGTGTGGTTTCTAATATTTCATATAACGAAGTCACAAGAAAAAAAAAAAAGACGCCACAAAAAATCTTTTGGGTTAATTCTTCAAAATTTAATGCGCTATACCATTTAAGTTAATTAGTGTAGTACAAAGTTATTGGTTACTTTCGCGATCATCTTGTACACAGTGTGACAACAATCCAAGAATAACTTTGTTCATAATGAGGGAAGGGAAAAAATAAAAGAAAATATAATTGATACAGGGAAAAAACACTTAATTCCGAAATCACTCACTCTTTTATTTCCCGATATTAGTCTCTGGGTACCCGCATTGAGCGTCCATCTTTATGAGTAGTAATCTTATTGATTCACCTATTTCAAAAATTGTATTTTAATATAATAAAATAAAAGTGCAACAAGTCCTGCATAGTAGTAATCAAAGGACAATTTCCATTTGTTAGGCATCCCAGCTAAGAACATACATCTAGATTCTTCCAAGTAAGACATGTCACCATTTATCAATCTATCTTCACGTAAGACGCCAGTAGGACACAACAACATGAGGATACTATACGCTATGCAGAAGCAAATTCTGAACTATGATAAAGGCAATAATATGGGTGTTAATCTCAATGTACTACTCCTAAACATAAGAAAATAAGTAGTAGATGATAACTTTATTTAATGTTAAATCTTTTTTTAAAGGATAAAGGTTGATTGATAATTCGTATTGACGTTTTGTGTTTTTATAATAGTATAGATATGTACTATATCCGTACATAATGATAGATGAGTCTCTTTACTCGTTAACTATGCTCCATGGATCTTTCGACATTTTATTACAGTCCACACACTGAGAACTCAATCTAGAGCGCGCAGACACGCTAATGATCAATAATTGGTCAAATTATTAATTAATTAATTATTGGTTTTGTTTTCAATTTTTAAATATTAGACACATGTCAGGAGGTGTACATGGTTTGTTAAGATACGGGACTATCTCACTAATTAAGCCTTGATGCTGTGGACTATCTCACTAATTAAGATATGTCGGTTTTGTCAATGAATGGGACACTTAAACTCTTAAAGTGAAACAATAATTGCAATTGCGACGTTATATATAAAGTGGATAGGACGTAAGAAGAGGATTAATGCAAAATAATCATATTTTGGGATTGAAGAAAAAGACAAGTAGAAAGAAAAGAACATGTTTTGTCAAGGTACATACGACGATTGTAATAAGAATTAATGCAGAGCATTAAGGAATACTTACAAGCTTAATTTGGTGTCATTATTCTGACAAATCAAGGTTGTAATTAGGGCCACGGCATCTAATAAGACAAAATGCAATTCATATGTGTTGGCTTAATGCATAATTTTCCAACTTGGCCATATTTTCTAATCATAAGCTGAATTTAGAAGATTTTATATATCTAATCTAAGAAATGAGAAGTATCTAAATCTTATTTGTTTTTCTACTTGGACTTGTACATTTACATGCCAACGAATAAATTGATTAGTTAATATATCATAACGTACTACGTGTTAGATAATATATATCTTTCAAGATGTAGATTTTAATTATAGCATCTAACTTAATTGACTCAACTCTCGGTCTAGCAAAAGATTCCTACAAGAATAACCTTCTAATAACGGTTATGATGTTTAGTCGAGATACAATTTTAGGAGTTTCTCGTTTTAAAAAATATTTCTTCAAAATTTTGTTTCTCAAAATTAGGGGTGTACATAGGTCGGGTTGGTTTGGATTTTACAATTACCAAACCAAACCAATTGTGTCGGGTTATTAAATCTAAAGACCAAACCAAACCAATAAAACTCGGATTTTTCACTCTCGGATTTTCGGGTTATTCGGGTTTTTTTGGTTTTTTTCCCGTAAAATCTTTGTAGCACAAAACAAATAATGTGTGCTCAAAACACTTCTTTAATCCTAGTAAGATACAACTATATACGGTATTTCCAAAAAAATAATACAAAATATGAGATGTGTCATGGCATTATCCTAAAATATTCAACAATAAGGACAATAAAATCGTGTAATATAAATATTGCTAATTAAAATGCCATAANGGGTTATTAAATCTAAAGACCAAACCAAACCAATAAAACTCGGATTTTTCAATCTCGGGTTTTCTCGGATTTTCGGATTTTTCGGGTTTTTTTTTCCGGTAAAATCTTCGTAGAACAAACATATAACTTGTACTCAAAATATTTCTTTAATCCTAGTGAGATACAACTATATAAAGTATTCTCCAAGAAAATAATACAAAATATGAGATGTGCCATGGCATTATCCTAAAATATTCAACAATAAAGACAATAAAACTATATAATATAAATATTGCTAATTAAAAAGCCATAATAAAAATAGACATAATCTAAAAATACTAAATCATGTTAAAATAAATAGACTAATAAGGGAGTATTAATTACATGACTAAACGCTAAAGAAAAAATAAAAATAGGTTTATGCAGTTTTATCTAAATTATTGCAAAGCAAATAATAGATATTCAACACATTCCCGTTCGTAGTATTGAATTGAATGTCTTTTGTTAGCATTAGTATTGATTTGATTTTGGTTTGTGATTGTGTTAGAATTATTTAATTTACTAATATTAATGGCTATGAAACTAATTGGAACATTCAAAAGTTCTAAGTCCAACCTTGAAATAATACCTTAAAAGATAAAATTATGAAAAAATTTAAGAAATATTTATAAATTACATCACAATAAGTATATTTATATATTAAATATATCTAAAATTTCAATATATGTAATGTCGGGTTGGTTTGGTTTCGGTTTGACTTTCTTTAGTTAAAACCAAACCAAACCAATTATGGTCTGGTTTTTTTTTTCCAACACCAAACCAAATGACCAAACCATAGTCGATTTTTTCTCTCGATTTGACTCGGATTATCGGGTTGGTGCGGTTTGTCGAATTCTTCTGTACACCCCTACTGAAAATTATGCTAAAGGCGTCCTTTTTATTCTTGTAAAAGAATTACTTATTGGATACACATCCTTTCAAAATGTTGAGGCTATTTACCGGTCTTTTTAGACAGTGAGATATGTTATTTTTCCCTTAAGTCATATTTTCCGATTATTAATCAGGTGATTGATAAATTTTTTAAGAATTAATTCTCACTCCATATTCTTATAACTTCATTTCATGACATAATTTCTAAGACAATTAACTTTAGCTGCTACAACCCACTTGGTAACATAGAAATATCATATATGTGAACGAGCACCGTTTCTTTCTACTATGACAAAACAATGACATAACAGTTCTTTTTACCTACTTCTCTCGCACTTTTTCTCATGCTGTTGTAAAAATTCGTCTTTTTCTTTTGTTTTTGTTTTTTCCTGTGATCTTCAAATGACCTTCATCTATTTCTCAACAAACATATCTGGAAGTGAAAAGTTTCGTGAATGGCAAGCCTTCAATCCAATGGATTATTTCCTTCCAGTTAAGGCAAACAAATTCCTAATTCCTCCATTTGAGGCGAAAAGCCAATGGGATCAATTGTTGGTTATAAATGAGGGCCGTAGAAAAAGAAGGTAAACTTCTAGACAGGGGCGGAGCTAGGCTTCTGCTTACGGGTTCGGCCGAACCCAGTAGCTTTGGTGCAGAATCCCATGGGCGTAAATATATGCTCACCACCGGATATTACGGCACAAATCTCGCCCGGTATCAACTGCGTAATAACGTTTACTAGAAGCCAAAGATTTTTTTAACTTATTTAGACTTGTACTAGGATTGAAACTACCCTACTATATAAAGGGGAGAACTTTTGTATTTTAGGGACCACTGTTGGCACGCATATCAAAGCAATAAAGTAATATTTTTGTTCTTTAGCTACTATTCAAAGTGTTCTTCATTTGCATGGTTATTGAGTTGTAACCGAACTCGTTCCGAGGGTTAAATCGGGACAGATTTCAAACGTCCATTACAAAGCTAGACTTGTTCATCCATTACATTGGTTTGATCACTCTAATTTTTTTAATTCAATTATTTGTTGGTTCATGGTTCATTCGTGTTAAATTAAATCACATATCCTTTAACTCCGTATAAATTGAATTGTTACTCATTATAAGCGTAAACGATTTGGGGCCCTCCGTGGGGCTAAGGATAAGTGGTGATTTAATACGAATCTTCATAACACACCATATTTACACTTGCTCTTTAAAGTTTGATTTCAAGTTAATCTAAAAATGTCAAATTCTCAATCTGCTCACTTGAACGCTGACGCTAAGTCAGGCCACCACGCTGAGAACAACAATGTAGTGCCAAGCAATGATGTACCCCCTGTTGATCCTAATGGTGTCCCAATCACTGACCCGATCGATGCTAACTCACAAGTTGACATCAACAAGTCACGACCCAAAACCAATCCGTCGTGATGGTGCCTATCATAGTACTAGGCAAGCCGACTACTCAAATAATTCCAACACTTTTACTCTTTGAAAGATACTAAAATAGTTCAATTAAAGGAAAATCTCTTAAAACATGATAGAAAATCATAACTCAATACATAATCTCTCCCAAACCGGGGTGTCACTGAGTACATGAGCATCTACATAAAGACATAGTCTAGTACACTGTCTAGAAAGTAAAACTGAAAAATAAACTAAAAGATAAGGGAGCAGAGTCAAGGTCTGCGGACGCCAAGCAGCTACCTCGATGATCTCTGAAGGTCTGGACTCTGCAAATAAACAATCGTCGCGACGTAAAGCACATGGATCTGCACACGAGGTGTAGGGTGTAGCGTGAGTACAACTAACTCAATAAGTAACAAATCTAACCTCTGGACTGAAAGTAATGGAGAGTCCTATTATTTCAACATTTAATAGTACAGAAAATATGATAGTGATATCTTAGAAATTCATAATCTACAAGTGAAGGTACAAGAATTTAGACATGTTTTCAACAAGAATTTAGACATGCTTTCAGATTTTACAACAAAATTTAACACATAACAGGGCAGATCTAGTCCAGGGCAGATCCAGCCCGAATGCAAATAAATCAGGCATATCCAACCCATATGCAAATAAACTAGGGCAAATCCAACCCAAATGCAAATAAGTGCTAGCATTACACCCACTGTAGATGTGCAGACCCCGGAGGGGCCGATCCAGCCCAAGCGCTATAATAAGCCAAATCTTGGCATGAACCAATAAAACCCGCTGCAGCGTGCAGCCCGATCCCATAAATACCACACACAATATACCCTCAGCCTTACTCAATCGAAAATCTCTCCAGCCTCTCGGGCTCACTAGAATCATGATATTCAGCCCAAACAATGATGATATGATGTATCAAATAAGGACAATAGAGACTGAGTCATATTATGCAAATAATAACTGTGACTGAGTACAAATTGGCAGATTAAGCAATTAATTCAGCAGCAAAGAACGACCACTGTGGGTTCCAATAGTACAAACACATAGCCTAAGCAGGATTTCTAACATGACTGACAACTCAATAGGTCTAACACATGGTAAAAATACTGGTATTAACAAGATTTAACAACTATTCAGTCCAGTGCAATTGACCAAGTCACGGTGCACGTCTACGTGTCCGTCACCTAGCACATGCGTCACCTCAACACCAATTACATAACACGAAATTCGGGGTGTCACACCCTCAAAACCAAGTTTAGAAGTGTTACTTATCTCAAACTGTGCAAATCCCTACTCTGACAAGCCCTTGCCTCCCGAATCGGCCTCCAAATACCTCGAATCTAGTCACAAATAGTTCGATACAATCAAAACGAGCTAAAGGAATCAATTCCATAAGAAAATGCTAAGTTCATAATCAAAATAAAAAAGTCAACTCAAAAAGTCGGTCCCGGGGCCCGTCTTGGGGTCCGATAAAAGTCACAAAATCTAAATACCCATTCAATCACGAGTCCACCCATATCAAAATTACTCAAATCCAATACCAAAATCTCGATCAAATCCCCAAAATTCGGTCAGAGAACATTCCTCCATTTTCTCCTAATTTTTCACCCCAAATCACTAATTAAATGATGAAATCAAAGACTTAAACTTGGAATTTAACCAAAACTTAGTAAGAATCACTTACCCCAATCACCCACTTGAAAATCTATCCAAGAATCGCCTCCCACCGAGCTCCGAAAATCAAATTTGTGATATGAACTCAAACACTCATTTTGAAATATTTAAGTTTCTGCCCAGGTGACCCTTCTTCGCGAATGCGACCCTCCTCTCGCTTTTGCGTAGCACAAACAATTCTGCAGCCAAAAGCCTACTACACGAACGCGAGGTACCACTTGCAAACACGATGCCTAACTGACCCCAAGCTTCACGAACGCGACTCCCCTTCTGCGAACGCATAGACCAAATGCGTGGGGTTCCAGTCTGCTCCTCTCCTCTTTGCGAACGCGACCTAGCCCACGCGTTCGCGATGGTTTGCCTGGCCTAACCTACGCGATCGCATACTCTAGCTGAATGCATATAGTAAAATTTCACCAGTGCCCAAATAAGCCTACACGATCGCGATCGCGATCGCGTATAATTGTGACGACCCAATGGGTCATCACCTATTTTCTCATCCATTCCGTGCTTTCGAGGCCTTAAAACCTCATTTTTTTACTTGCCTCGATTTGCGTGTGCAGTCCGGGCGCGTAGCCGGAAAGCTGTTATGTTGAAATATGTGAATTCCGTGAAAAATTTGAAGAATTTTGATATTAATATGATTATAGTTGACTTTGGTCAACATTTTTGGTAAACGGACCCGGACCCGAGATTGGACGATCCCGGAAGGTCCGTAGAAAAATATGGGACTCGGGCATGTACCCGGAATTGAATTTCGAGGCCTAGAGCCCGAGATATGAATTTTTCCGTGAAATTGTTTTTCTGAAAATATTAAGGAAAATGGAAATAAAAATTGATTAAAAGACTATGGTATCGGGCTCGTATTTTGGTTCCGACGCCCGGTACAAGTCTTAAATATGTATTAAGCGCTTTCTGTAAAGTTTGGTCGAAATCGAACGTCGTTTGACGTGTTTCGGACTATAAGTTCCAAGTTTGAAAGTTTATGAAGTTTAGAAAAAAAATCATGTAATTTGAGGCTTGATTCAATGATTTTGATGTTATTTTGGCGATTTGATCACACGAGCAAGTCCGTAGGATGTTTTTGAGGTTGTATGCATGTTTGGTTTGGAGCCCTGAGGGCTCGGGTGAGTTTTGGATAGGCATCGGATTGCATTTCTCATGTTTTAAAAAATCTGGTATGCTGGCTTCTGCAATTTTCGCAAATGCGAAGGGAAGACTCGCAATTGCGAAGTCTGGGAAAATGGGGCACTGTCGCAAATGTGATCAACACTTCGCAAATGCGAAGTCTGGGGAAAAGGCTTGGGATCGCAAATGCGATCCATTGGCTCGCAAATGCGAGGTGGCCCTGGTCGCAAATGCGATCGAATGTTCGCAAAAGCGAAACCTGGCCACCAGACATGGGTTCGCAAATGCGAACTAAGAATGTTGCAATTCCCAGCCCTGTATGGTTCGCAATTGCCATATTCGAGGCCCAGCAAATTTTATACTTGGTCGAATTTTCATCACTTTTCACCATTCTTTCAAACCCAAACACCATAGGCGATTTTTCAAGAGCAAACTTCATCCCAAATTATTTGTAAGTTGATTTTTACTCAATTCTTTCAACTTTTAACATCATTAAACATGTTTTCCACTTGAAATCAAGGATTTTCATGGGTGAAATTGGGGTTTTTGGGTGGAACCTAGGTTTTCCATAAATTGGGGAGTTGTACCTCGATTTAAGGTCCGATTTCAAAACAAATTATATATTTGAACTCGTGGGGGAATGGGTAACCGGATTTTGGTTCGAACCTCGAGTTTTGACCACGTGGGCCTGGGGGCAATTTTGGAATTTTTGGGAAAAACTTGGGAAACTCATTTTTTATGCATCCAAATTGATTCATATAATGTTTATTAAAGTAATTGAGCAATTTGTGATTAGATTCGAGCGAATTGGAGGTGGAACCGCGAGGTAAAGCAATAGTTGAGGATTAAGTGGATTTCAAGGCTTTGAGGTAAGTGTTTGGTTTAACCCTAGCTTGAGGGAATAAGAGTTGAGTCTTGTTGCTAATTGCTATGTGATCGAGTACGATGTATAGGCATGGTGACGAGTATCTATATATTGGTGTCTAGCATGACCGTGAGTCCTTATAACGTGATTATCATGACTTGGTTGTGAACTCCGTGTTTATTGGAGGATTTCTATATGTTGTGAATAGCATGTGAACGGTAATATGATCATTTGATTTTCCTGGGAGCATAGGCTCGAATTGTAATACGAATATTGAAATCATACGAAATGACTTGATTCTTCGGAGCGTTGGCTCAAAATAGTAGAGTGAATTATAAGATCAGAAAAGTAAGAAAGAGAAAGCGTTGTTGGTTATTCCCTTGCCAGGATGTTTGTCAAATATTTGCTTATTTTTATGCCCCTTAATTGTGACGGTTGTTTGGGGAGTCGGACTGTTAAATGATACTGAGGATCGGGTTGCGCGCCGCAACAATGATACATGTAAAAGGTGAGGATCGGGTTGCGCGCCGCAACAATGATACATGATAAATGATATGGGTCGGGTTGCACGCCGCAACAGTGGTATTTGTGGAGCGGGTTGCACGCCGCAACAATAGTAATTATGGAGCGGGTTGCACGCCACAACAGTTATTGAGGCTATGTGTTTGTATTTGAGTATTGATTCTTTGTTCATTGTGAACCTAAGCTCTTTTAGCTGTTACTCTGGATTGCTGTTAATATTGTATCTCCCCTTAGCATGTCTCCCTCCCCTTGTTGTTAATTACTTGATATTCGATTCCCGCTGTATATTTATAACTGCACAGGTTTATGTGATGTCCACTCTAGCCTCGTCACTACTTCGCCGGGGTTAGGCTAGACACTTACCAGCACATGGGGTCGATTGTGCTGATGCTACACTTCTGTGCATTTTTGCACAGGTCCAGGTTTTGAGGAGCAGCAGCAGCAGTAGTTCGGGAGCAGACTTTCCTATTCACGAGACTGAGGTAGCCTTGCAGGCGTCCGCAGGCCCCGCGTCTCTTCATTATGTTTTCCTTTTGACTGTTGCCTCATTGTTTTCGAGACAGACAACTGTTATAATTCTTTCAGACCTTTGTATTAGTTTATTCTTAGTGGTTCGTGAGTAATGTGACACCAAATCTTGGGTAGAGGCTATTGTTGACTATTCCTCGTTTTGATTCAGACTTATAAATTAGACTTCCGCTATTATTATTATTAAATTTCATATTTCTTATTGATGCTATAGATTGTTAACAGATTTATTTATTAATGAAAGGTAAATAAGTTGGCTTGCCTAGCTACCACGAGTAGGCGCCATCACGATCCCGATGGTGGAAAATCCGGGTCGTGACAATAATGAAACCAGACACTGGCACCAGAAAACTTCAGCCATAATACCAAGTCCAAAATTGATCCGTTAACCATCTGAATCTTACCCGAGGCCCCTGGGACCTCAACCAAACATACCAATAAGTCCCAAAACCTCATATGAACTTTTTCAAGCCTTCAAATCACATCAAATAATGCTAAAACCACGAATCACGCATCGATTCAAGCCTAATGAACTTTTGAACTTCTAACTTCTACATTCAATGCCGAAACGTATCAAATCACGTCCGATTGACTCCACATTTTGCACACAAGTCACAAATGACACATCGAACCTACTCAAACTCCTGGACCCCCAATCCGAGCCCGGTAACCACAAAGTCCACTCTCGATCAAACTTCAAAATTTCCAACTTTCACTAATTATAGCCTTATTCCACTACGGACCTCCAAATCACTATCCGGACACGCTTCTAATTCCAAATCACCCAACGGAGATAGAACCATCAAAACTCCATTCCTGAGTCATTTATACACAAGTCAATATCCGGTCAACCTTTTCAACTTAAGCTTCCAACCTTGAGACTAATTGTCTCAACTCACTCTGAAACCTCTCCGGACCCAAACAAACTAAGACGGTAAGTCACATAACAACTGTAAAGCATAAAATGAGCAGTAAATGGGAGATTGGGGCTACAACTCTAAAATGACCGACCGGGTCATTACACCACATCAACCTGCCAACTGATCTGAAAATAGTGTTCGCAGGGAAGCCCGACCACCGGCTCGAGAAGCACTCGAAGGGGTAGGTGATGGAGTTAGTTTACCCCAACAGGGCAAACAACAGATCTAAAAGAATTATGGACCAGGAGCCAAGGTCGGTCCAAGATCGGTATAAGCCATACAACTAGGACAGAAGGGGAAACAGACCAGGTCGCCACCCAACGAAGAACGATAGGAGAAGTGATCAATGACCTAGCAATCGGGCTCTGATGAGTAAGAGCAGTTTTGATAGATCACTCGGGGGTAAGGGAGCACCAATACTATCAGAATACTGTTGACGACCAATTTTGACCCTCCTTTTTAAAATTAATTTATTTGTATTTAGTAATTTGCAATAAAAATTTTCAAAGTATTTTCTAGTAACGAATACCTATTTTTATAAATTAATTCAGTATTAATTGCAATACTAATCATTTGGTATTAGTATTGTGTAATTACCAATTCTATTTACTATTTTAGGATTATTAAAATAATTTCTATACGTAAGTTATATATTAATTCAATAAATTACTTCTTAAAATAGTTAATTTGTTTACTATTTCAATAGTTCAAAATTAATGTCCTAGTGAAGTATTTTTACAAATAATCAATTAATTACAAAAATTAGTAGTATTCAGCAATTATAATTTTTATTACATTTTATTGAAATTATTAAGTTTATTTAACTTAAATTCAAAAGGGATTAAAGACCAAAAGGCCACAACTGCAATTCTTGAATCAACTATAAAATGATTACATTTTAAATGATTTGTAGCCCAAATAAAAGGCCAAATCCGAAATAACCCAGTCCAAACACCCCATCTCCATTCCAATGTGTAAATCCTTGCCATCTCCTTTGTACCAATCACTACATGCCACGTCACACTCCCTCACCACTCACAAAACAAATACATTCTCATATGAGCCGTTGGTCCATATCATCAATGGCTCACGTTTATTATCCAATTTTCTTTTGATTTTAAATACCCGCCCCAGAGATCTCATCCCCACCATCCAAAATCTCTTAGTCCAACGTCCACTAAAATTTCGCCCCAAAAATCTTTAATGACCAAATTATCAGGACTGTTTATCCCAAAGATCAATGGCCCAAATTCTATCTCTCGACTTCAACCCTAGATACGGACCCCTACTCTCCCAAACCATAATCATTCACTCAGAGACTCAGCCTCCCTCATTTCCCTAAACTCTCTCTTTTCTCTCATCCGTCTCCTGCCCATCAATCCCTAATCCTTACACAAGTTTGTGCAAGGTCACACAATCAAACCCCAAACACTCAATCAGCCTCCCTGTCCACGAATCCCGCTGTTATTTTCCTCTTTCAATCACTGGAATTGAAATGCCCAGTTCTAAAACCCAAAGCTTAAAACACCATTAATCTGATTCCTACCTTGTTCTTTCAAATCAAACATGCAGAACACTCATCTTGTCCCTGGGCTATGAAGCATGTTGTTTTCTTTCTATTTCATTGATAAATTTTCAAAAACCCCAATTATGAAATCACAAACCCAAATGTGAAACATCAAACCTCTGATTTTCCTTCATGTTCTGCTAAATCGGAGCATGTCTCGCGCACCCTTTTTCTCGCAAAATCGGGTTTATGACATTTGGTAGAGACAACTCGTTCCTTTTGGGAAAGGGATTTTGCAATTTTGAAGAGTCGCCACCTAATGATTAGGATGCATTAGGACACTAGAAGAGTTCGAATTAGATAACCAGAGATAGGGTAAGGGCTTGAAATTATTCTAAGGGGAAGGTGTTAGGCACCCCTCAGAATCCACTAGTGTGGTTCCCGGCCAGATAATTATTGTGAATTTGGGTACAATTAGCATATAAACAAACGAGGCTCAAATAAGAGGGGATTTCATCACATAAAGGTTTGAAAGTAAACAAGGTTTGAAAAAGCTGATTATAAAAATAAAGAGTTAAAATGCTGAAAAGAAATAAGTAACGAATAAAGGGAGAAGGGTCCTAGGTTTATTAATAATATGGATCACCCCATACAATGCCCGGTAATCACTCCTCAATGAGGGGATACACGTGACATTATCGCGTGGTCATCATATCCATATCTACCCATCCCACCCCATTAGGGTATTTAAAATACGGTTTGGTATCGATTACTTATTGCATGCTATTACCCGCCCCAATCCTATCAGTCCCGGAGGCACTTAGGACTACTAATCCTAAAAGGGAAGGGATATTGGGCTTATTTGAGGTTTCGAAAGGTAAAAATCTAAGGCGACATACAAACATATTGCACATTTTAGGGGAAAAAACATATAAACAAACAGTGGCTCAGCTATACCTCCTTGAACAAAAAAAGCACATAATTAGCATGACTTTCACATACAGTTTAGGTCTGATTAAATACTAAATGTGAGAGAATTTAAGAGTTGAGGCAGGCTGGTTCATTACATAATTCAGATAAGAAGCCCGAATCAGGCCTGCCTACTGGTTGTAATTGTTAAAACAGATTCAGTTTATAATTTTACCCTATGGCTTGCCTAAGTGTTAAGACGGGGTCCTATAGACATGATATCTACTGAATTTAGAAGGTAATAAGACATTAAAACTCGAACGAATCGTTTGAAAACATGATTGCTAAACTTTGGTCAAGCGAGGGATTCAGATTATTAAAGAGAGGCTGAATTTAAACGAATTGATTACAAGTTCTGCAACTGCTAGTATCCATTATTGCTGATTTTATATCTAATACTGAGTAAGGCGAATCAGATTCAATTAGAAAATCCTATAGGCATGCTTTCTATTCGTTGCTGATTTTAAACTTTATTGACATGGGGTAAAAATGCGGAAGCCTTATAGACATAGTATCTAAATACATGAGGCTTGTTTTAAACCTATAAACATGGTATCTAGATGTAATTGAATATGCAGAATTGAACAATCCTATGTGCATAATTTCTATATGATGTTGGATGTGCAGAATTCAGAATAGACCTATAGGCATGATTTTTATTTGAATATGTAGTATTCAGAATACCTATAGACATGATTTCTATATGAAGGTTGGATATGCAGGAATATAGTAGTCCTATAGTCATGATTTCAATATGTATTTGAAATATGCAAAATTATAATAGACCTATAGACACGATCTCTATATGTACCTGAATTTGCGGAATTGTAGTGGACCTACAGGCATGATTTCTATCCTTTGCATGCATAGTTACCCACCCTTTTATTACAACTTAATACAAACCAGAATGAATAAAAATTGCATCAGAAAAGTTAAAAAATACAACTAAAGGAGAGCCTGATTCAGAATTCCTGTCTGAGTTATGAGATAGACCAACTCAAAGACCATTGATCCAAAGCCTTTCTCCAATCTGAGTGTGTCAAAGTTCCCTAAGAGCCTCAATGGGACTCCGGGCAGTGCTCACACTCAAATTGTATCACCAGAATAGGGACAAGTGCAGTGTTGAAGGGCCAGCCCTCAAGTGTACAAGTTCAGAGAGAGCTCAAAGGGTCCCAAAGAAAGGCTCACAAGAGGGGGGCAGAACTTAAAGTCTAAGAGAGAGTGCAAGTGAAGAACAGAATTCTAAGGAATAAAGGAGAGGGAAACAACTACAAATAGGTACACAAAAGGGGTTCAGGGAATAGGGGAATTGCAAAGAGCCTATTGCTTGGGCTAGGGAAAGTTTTAGGCATGCCCAGCAATAGAGGATGCTGGCATGCCTATAAGTCTGCCAGAACACATCATATTAGAGGCCAGGATCCATGGGGATCAAGTTTTAGTCATGGACAATAATTTGCAGTACTGCCATGCCTCAAACCATAACATAAACACATAGGGAGTGGGGTTTTGGGATTCACAATAGATTTAAAATAAGCAAAAGTAAATTATAGCATGCTAAAGTAAGCATTGAACTATACAAGTAGTAGGCAGACATGCAGGTAAAGGTGGTAAATAAACACATTGTTGTGATTGCTGAAAACCTTAATCAGGACATACTAGTTTCAAAGAAGTAAAATACAGCAGTAGCAGTACTTGAAAAACAAGCCACAACACAAGTAACAAGAGAGAATGCTTTTGAATGTGAGTGTGAGTTCAGAAAACTAAGAGTGTTCGTGTGTATTGTGTCAATGAAAGAGCATGTATTTATAGTGTGAAAACAGGCAGAAAATAAGGCAAGAAATAACTGTGTACCAATTAAAATGAATCAGTAGAAGAACTTCCTTTAGTTAAGGAGTTCAAACTTAAACGGTAATGAACAGAAATCGTTTAAGGAAAGAGATTGAGCAAGCATCTTGTGCAAAGTAGGCAATTAGGGGTAAATACATAGGAGTTTAATTAAGGGAAGAATCTTTAAAATACACGGTTAAACAAATAAGGTAAGATACCCAATAAAATCAATCATTACATAGTAAATCAAGGAGTCAGGGATTCGAAATTACTGGTTCATGAGTAAACCAAGTTAGAAAGGCTAAGGAAAGTTTTCGAATCAAACCAAGTAACAGGGAAATTAGCACAACAAGGAAAGAATCAATCAGACTTACACAAAAGAGGTCTGAAATCAGTCAAAAATTGGAAGTCATTTTAGAGGGGAAGCTCAGCATATATAAAGAGTGCACAAGTGTTAGGCATGCGAGGCTGAATTTCGACAAAGAAAAAGCGTCATGCAATCACAAAAGTAAGTAGTGAACAATAGGAACATGGTAGTCTTCTTAGTGGCAAAGAAGAGGGAGAGAATCAAATAACATGCAGAGGGTCCAGTAGAAAGACCCTAGAAGAGTTTAGCAGGAAATCAGGATCATATAAAGAAACAAAGGTTGAAACAAAGATTTCGAAACTCAGTCGAGGAGTAGATGAAACAATCTTCAGAAACTCGAATAGGTCCAAAGGAGTTAGGGTTTTGAAATCAAACAAGTTCAAAGATGAAGAACAAGCAAATCACATAGCGAATAGTCTCAATACTTGGATGAAACCCCAAATTTTAGGGTTTTGCCATCAATCGAGTGTAGAGATGAAAGGACTAGTAATCAAGGCAAATAAATACTAACGAAATAAGTTCAGAAATCACAGAAAGGAACTGAGATTTTTAATGTGCATTTCCCAGTAGAAGAACAACATAACAAACACAGTAGAAGAAACACATAAGAAACACAGTAGAAGAAACTCATAAGAAACACAGTAGAAGAAACACATAAGAATCACAATAGAACATGCTAAAGATCAGAGAAACTTCTAAAAAATCCTAAATCGAAAAGATAAAGGTTTTCAAAGCAGAGCTTTCGAAAGAAACTTAAAAACGTTTGGAAGCTTAGAGATAAACACAGATCTATAACAGTTCTAAAGAAATCAGAAGAACCTCAAAAGGTTAGGGCTTCAGAAGAAACCCAGAGGGTGAGAAAGGCTTGGAAAGTCATTGATCTGAGCAGGAGAAGTCAAGATCAGGCTTGAACAGCCATGGCTGGCTGGAGTAATGTCGGAGACAGCCATAGAACTCGAATGAAACCAAGTCTGGGCCAAGCTTCTTCAAGGTTTGACCTTGAAACCATAGTAACCAGGCGTTTAAGAGTTATAGGAGGTCGGTATAGGACTTCGATGGCCTTGGAAGCCATGGATTCTGGTGATTTTAGGGTGGACGTGGAGGGATGCGGCTAGGGTTTGAGAAGCTTCGAGGGAGAATTGAGAGAAGGGGGAATTCAAGGGAGGATACAGAAGGGAAATGATTAGGTTAAGGGGTTAGGTCGAGTTAAAAAAGGAAGGGGCAAATATGAGCCGTTGATCTAAGTGATCAACGACTAGGATTAAAAGTAGAGTCCAGACGTGTTATTTAAAAGGGTAGTGGGTTGGGTAGATTAGGTAATTGGGTTGGGTAATTGGGTTTAGGAATTGGGTTTAATTATAGGCTCAAATTCGACTAAAATTGAAATGCAAATGGGCTATCATTTAAATAGCCATTTTTCCCTCATTTATTTTATAAAAAATAGTAAAATAATTTCTGGAATTAAATTAAAGGTACTAAAATGATTAATAATACGTAATTATCAAATTAAAAATACGGGAGTCAATTTTATAACTATAAATACAATTAAATCTTAAAAGAGGCCAGTATTGCAATTACATGCAATTTTTTAAAAAATACCAAATAAATTTATAAAAATATGCAAAAATTATGCTAGCTATAGTTTAGCATAAATATGAGAATCAAATAAATGAATCACCAAAAATGATAATTTTGGGGATAATTACTGGGTTTTTCCTTGATAAAATAGGGCAATAAATTGATTTAAAAATCTTTGAAAAATTAAGAAAAAATAATAAAACCTTGGGACATGATTATATATGCATATATAGGCTATTTTGAAGGTATTTTGCATATTGAAATATACAGGGAAAAATTAGGTATCAACAGCTGCCCCTCTTTACCCGGGAAGGATGAAAGAGTTATCGGGTAAAGATATGATGGCCAATTTTGACCTGGCGAAATGGTTTGAAGAGGACTTAGGCCACGCTCTGGTTTCTGAGCTACCTACGTATCCCTGGTCTTACAGGAATCAGGCTATATGTAGTTCAGGATCCGTCGGCGGAGTATGCCGATGAAGACTTTCAAGAACGGACGCATTATTTAGGACGGGGTGAATGGTTGAAATTTGATAGGGCTGCGGGAACTGGAGTGGGATCGCTCCTGCCTAGATGGCTGTTGCTCGTCAGTTCACCTGCAGATAAGCAAATACAAGCATATATTGTGCATAAATTTAAACGTGACACAAATTCCCGTCGGACCATGAATGTTGTCTTTGGACGGTAAGGATGACGTCCTTAGACCATGATGTCCTGGGCCATGATGTGCATAATAATAAAGGATTCGCAGGCCATGAAATGATGATCTCGGGCTATGAGAATGATGCTTCCGAACCATGACGCCTCTGAACAATGATATGTAAAGATTAAAGGAATCCTCAGGCTATGGCATGGCGTTCTCGGGCTATGCAAATGGTGCCTCCGAACAATGATGCCCTTAGATAATTTGGCGATCTTTCAGCCCATGAGATGCAGTGGGTGGCGATCTTTCAGCCATGCAGAATGTAAGGGCGACGATCTTTCAGCCATGCGGAAGGTAAATAAGGTGGCGATCTTTCAGCCATGCAGAATGTAAATAAGGTGGCGATTTTTCAGCCATGCAGAATGCAAAGGTGGCGATTTTTCAGCCATGCAAAATGTAAATAAGGTGGCGACCTTTCAGCTATGCGGAATGCAAAGGTGGCGATCTTTCAGCCATGCAAAAATTTAAGTAAAGTGGCGATCTTTCAGCCATGCAGAATGCAAAGGTGGCGATCTTTCAGCCATGCAAAATGTAAGTAAAGTGGCGATCTTTCAGCCATGCAGAATGTGAGTAAGGTGGCGATCTTTCAGCCATGCAAGACGTAAATAAGGTGGCGATCTTTCAGCCATGCAGAATGTGAGTAAGGTGGCGATCTTTCAGCCATACAAGACGTAAATAAGGTGGCGATCTTTCAGCTATGCAGAATGTAAAGGCGACGATCTTTCAGCCATGCAGAATGTAAAGGCGGCGATCTTTCAGCCATGCAAATGTAAATAAGGTGGTGATCTTTCAGCCATGCAAATGAAAATAGGTGGCGATCTTTCAGCCATACAAAATGTAAACAAGGTGGCGATCTTTCAGCCATGTAAATGTAAATAGGTGGCGATCTTTCAGCCATGCAAAATGTAAAGGTGGCGATCTTTCAGCCATGCAAATGTAAGTAGGTGACGATCTTTCAACCATGCAAAATGTAAAGGTGGCGATCTTTCAGCCATGCAGAATGTAAATAAGGTGGCGATCTTTCAGCCATGCAGATGCAGATGGAGACAGTGTTTAGTCTCGGAAGGCAGAATGATAGCCTTATGCAATGCAGAAAATGTAGAGGGAGATNATGCGGAATGCAAAGGTGCGAGTCTTCAGCCATGCAAAAATTTAAGTAAAGTGGCGATCTTTCAGCCATGCAGAATGCAAAGGTGGCGATCTTTCAGCCATGCAAAATGTAAGTAAAGTGGCGATCTTTCAGCCATGCAGAATGCAAAGGTGGCGATCTTTCAGCCATGCAAAATGTAAGTAAGGTGGCGATCTTTCAGCCATGCAGATGCAGATGGAGACAGTGTTTAGTCTCGAAAGGCAGAATGATAGCCTTATGCAATGCAGAAATGCAGATGGAGACAGCGTTTAGTCTCGAAAGGCAGAATGGTAGCCTTATGCAATGCAGGAAATGCAGATGAAGACAGTGTTTAGTGTCAGAAGGCAGAATGGTAGCCTTATGCAATGCAAAAATACAGATGGAGACAGCGTCTAGTCTCGAAAGGCAGAATGGTAGCCTTATGCAGTGCAAAAATAAAGTAAAATGACAAATGGTAACAGAGTTTCTTAGCTGATAGTAGGTTGCGATATTGTGACTGCTAGGGACATTGCGATATAGGGAATGTCGTCGGCGTGCGTGAATAGCAAATGCTAGTAAATGTAATAATTCTGAGAGTTGTATTCCTGAACAATGTTTGTCTCGTGATTGTATAGTATGTCAGATGCTTTCGCAATCCAAGTGTCTGCATCCAAAGAAATATCATGAGTTTTGTGGAGGGGAGGTTAGTTCGTATCCTTGCTGGCCTTGCTTGACCTGTTCGGCTTTGACCTGGTGATATGGTATGTATAATTGGGGGTAGCATCACTGAATAAAACGATTTCGATAATAAACATGCATGAATTTGTAAAAATATGACGTAAATATATATATTTAAGAATTAGCTTTTAGATGAACCGACAATTGTGACGTGGCTCAAAACATTGCGACCTCTCTTGTTACGGATTTTGAGGGTCCTCCTCAAAATTCTGCCCCATTTTAATGGGTTGATGCTTTTGGCGGCTGCTTGCGATAATTGATTGAAGTTACTTTGGAATTTTGAGGGTCCTCCTCAAAATTCTGCCCCAGTTTCCAATTGCGGGGGGAAATGAAAATCTTATTGAATTGTGACCGAACCCATAAGGCTGCCTACGTATCCCCTCTTAAACGGGAATCAGGTCAGACGTAGTTCAAATCACATCATATAGGAAAACATAAAGGTTACACATAATAGCTCTTGACTGCATCTGAATTAATCGGTTTCGGCCAAAATTCTTCGTTCATTTTAGCAAGTATAAGGGCTCCTCCTGTCAGAACCCGGTGAACCATATATGGACCTTGCCAGTTGGGTGAGAATTTCCCTTTGGCTTCATCTTGATGCGGTAAATTTTTCTTTAATACCAGCTGCCCTGGTGTGAATTATCTCGGTTTGACTCTTTTGTTGAAGGCTCTGGACATTCCGTTCTGATAAAGTTGACCATGACATACCGCGTTCATTCTTTTCCCATCTATAAGAGCTAGCTTCTCGTAACGACTCTTCACCCATTCGGCATCGTCAAGATCAGCTTCTTGTATGATCCTTAAGGAAGGAATTTCCACATCGACGGGAATGACTGCCTCTGTACCATAAACCAACATATAAAGGGTTGCCCCAGTTGATGTGCAGACTGTGGTGCGTTATCCCAACAGAGCAAATGATAACTTCTCGTGCCATTTTTTATGCTTCTCTATCATTTTCCTCAATATCTTCTTGATGTTCTTGTTGGCGGCTTCTACGGCTCCATTCATTTGAGGCCTGTAGGCTGTGGAATTCTTGTGTTTGATCCTGAAGGTTTCACACATAGCTTTCATCAAGTCACTGTAAGGTTGGAGCCACTATCAGTGATGATTGATTCTGGAATCCCGAATCGACAAACAATACGGTCGCGGACAAAGTCTGCCACGACTTTCTTAGTTACTGCTCTGTAAGATGCTGCTTTGACCCATTTGGTAAAATAGTCGATTGCTACCAGGATAAATCTGTGTCCGTTGGAAGTGGCAGGCTCAATTGGTCCAATAACATCCATCCCCCAAGCGGTGGATGACCATGGCGATCTTGTTGCATTAAGCTCGTTTGGAGGTACCTTTATCATGTCTGCATGTATCTGACAGCGGTGGCATTTCCGGACATGCTGGATGCAGTCCGTTTCCATAGTCAACCAAAAGTAACCAGCCCGGAGTATCTTCTTGGCTAAGACAAAACCGTTCATGTGTGGACCGCAGGTCCCAGCATGGATTTCTTCCAGCAGCTTAGATGCTTCCTTTGCGTCAACACACCTTAATAATCCTAAATCAGGAGTCCTCCTGTATAGGATTCCTCCACTATGAAAGAAGTTGTTGGATAACCTCCGAAGGGTGCGCTTCTGAATAGGACCTGCAAGCTCTGGGTATTCTCCCTTTGCTAGATATTTCTGGATATCATGAAACCAAGGTTTTCCGTCTGCTTCTTCCTCAACATGGCACAGTAAGCCGGCTGATCGTGGATCTTTACTAGAATAGGATCAATGAAGTTTTTGTCCGGATGTTGTATCATGGATGATATGGTAGCCAATGCATCGGCGAATTCATTCTGGATTCCGGGAACATGTCGGAATTCTGTCTTTGTGAACCTCTTTCTCAATTCCTGCACGTGATACAGATACGGGAGTATCTTGGAGTTCTTGGTCGCCCATTCTTCTCGGACATGATGTATGAGTAAGTCTGAATCGCCAATTACTAGCAACTCTTGTACGCTCATGTTAATAGCCATCTTGAGCCCTAGGATGCAGGCTTCATACTCGGCCATATTGTTGGTGCACGGGAACCTGAGTTTGGCAGACACCGGATAATGCAGACCGATTTTTGATATTAGGACTGCTCCTATGCCAACTCCTTTGAAATTTGCTGCTCCGTCGAAAAACATTCTCCAGCCATCATAGGATTCTACAATGTCTTCTCCTATGAATGATACCTCCTGGTCAGGAAAATACATCTTCAGGGGCTCGTATTCTCCATCCACGGGGTTTTTAGCAAGGTGATCTGCTAGTGCCTGTCCCTTGATTGCTTTGTGAGTCACGTAGACAATGTCAAATTCACTCAACAGGATTTGCCACTTGGCTAGCTTGCCAGTGGGCATGGGTTTCTGGAAGATGTACTTTAAAGGGTCCATCCTTGATATGAGATACGTGGTATAGGCACAGAAGTAATGCCATAGCTTCTGGGCGACCCAAGTCAAAGCACAGCAGGTGCGCTCTAACAGAGAATCCTGGGCTTCGTACGGAGTGAACTTCTTGCTGAGGTAGTAAATGGCCTGCTCTTCCCTCCCCGTTTCATCATGCTGGCCCAGGACGCAATCGAATGCACCATCTAATACTGCAATGTAGAGTAGCAAAGGTCTACCGGCTCGGGCGGGACCAATACTAGTGGTGTTGACAGGTATTCCTCGATCCTGTCAATAGCTTTCTGGCATTCATCTGTCCATTTAGTAGCGGCGTCCTTCTTCAACATCTTGAAGATCGGCTCACAGATGACCGTAGATTGGGCTATGAACCGGCTGATGTAGTTGAGTCTCCCCAAGAAACTCATCACGTCCTTCTTGTTCTTTCGCGGTGGCAACTCTTGAATGGCTTTGATCTTTGATGGATCCAATTCTATTCCTCGGCGGCTCACAATGAACCCAAGTAATTTTCCAGCGGGAATCCCAAATGCACACTTTGCGGGATTCAGTTTCAGGTTGTACCTTCGCAATCTATTGAAAAACTTTCTCAAATCTTCCATGTGATCAGTTGCCTTCTTGGACTTGATGATAACATCATCCACGTACACCTCGATCTCCTTGTGTATCATGTCATGAAAAATGGTGGTCATAGCCCTCATGTAGGTGGCCCCTGCATTCTTCAACCCAAACGTCATCATCTTGTAGCAGTACATTCCCCACGGTGTAATGAAAGCCATTTTCTCAGCATCTTCTTCATCCATCCAAATCTGGTGGTAACCGGCGAAACAATCCACAAATGATTGCAATTCATGCTTGGCGCAATTGTCGATCAGGATGTGTATATTTGGAAAGGGGAAGTCGTCTTTCGGACTGGCCCGGTTGAGATCCCGGTAGTCGACACAGACTCTAACCTTCCCGTCATTCTTTGATACTGGCACGATATTGGCTAACCACGTTGGGTATTCCACTACCCTGAGCTTCTGCTTTACCGGCGGACTTGTCAGATCGGTTCGCAGTTTGTGAGCCACAATAGACGTGCTCAGGCCCGTCATGTCGTCATACGACCAGGCGAATAAGTCCTCATATTCTCTTAGAAATTCTGTGTATTCCTTCTTTTCTGATGACGATAAGTGAACGCTGATTCATGTTTCTTTGACATTCTCTTCATCCCCCAAGTTAACAATTTCGGTCTCGTCCAGGTTGGACTTTGGTCTGTTTTCAAAATTCTCAACTTCCTTAACAATCTCCTCCGGTATTTCAACTTCCTCTAAATCTATATCCGTTTGTTGCGTTGTCTCATTGCATGTCACAGTTGTCGGTTCATCAAGATAAGTAATAGTAATGCTGTATAAGTAAAGTAATGAGAGAAAATAATAAGAGTGTTGATTTGTAGGGAAAATTGAAATGCTTTGATAAATTCCATAACTGTTTTGAACATTGAAGATCTTATTGCGGAAATTTAAAACGTAAAAGAAAAACTAATTAAATTAAAAGATAGTGCATGATGCTTGTTCAGCCTTGCTACCCCGAGGCTCGCCGGGCTTTGGTGCTTCTGATGGTCCAGTTATTGAGGCATGCTCCTCTGCTTACAGCCTGTATGGAAGGGCCTTCCTCCCCTCCTCCTCGAAAATGACACAACAATCCATATCATCGTCTTCCAGGAACAAATTCCTCACTGCTGCCAGTGCTTCCTCTTCTTCTGACCCATAGATAACTTCAGCCGGTTGAAAAGTCTGTTCCAAGTGCGGTATTGGTTGCTCCAATGGATAGATAGGACCGCGCCATGGCGGCGACCAGTCATTGAATTCTTTCCAGGTATACTCATATCCCAGACCAAAGGTGGTGCCATGCTTCTTGAGTTTTATGGGCTTAGCGATTCCTTGGAGGTTCTTGCCAAGCTCCTTGCCAGGTTCGTACCCACTCCAGTTCAATATGCTCTCGATTTTGTTGTCCCACCATTTTTCCTTATCAACGGCGTTGACTCACTCGATGTGGTGATAGGTCTCCCCACCTATCTTCCTTCTGCCTCAGATTGCTGGGATGGTCTGGCGACTGTATATAGGACTGCTACCGTCGCCGTGAATGATCACCTATTGGTGGTTCCACTCAAACTTCACTGCCTGATGTAGTGTTGACGCTACGGCCCCAACGGCATGAATCCAAGGTTGTCCCAGCAGCAGATTGTAAGATGCCAGCACATCTATCACTTGAAAATCAACATCAAACCAAGTAGGCCACATTTGCAAACACAGACTAATTTCCCCAATGGTGGACCCTTGGGAGCCGTCGAAAGCTTTTACGTTGATGGCCCCGTCCTTGATCTGATGCAGTCCCTTTCCCAATGTCCTGAGTGTTACCAACGGACAAATGTTGAGGCTGGATCCCTCATCAATCAGAACTCTGGTGATAAAATAATCTTCACATTGCACGGTGATGTGCAATGCCTTGTTGTGACTCAACCCTTCTGGTGGCAGCTCATCTTTATGAAAAGTGATCTTGTGGCTTTCCAATACCTGTCCCACCATGTTAGCCATCTCTCCGTCAGTGATGTTGCTTGGTACATATGCTTCACTCAGCACCCTTAACAAGTCATTCTTGTGTGCATCGAAATTTTGTAGCAAAGCAAGGATAGAAATTTGCGCCGGTGTTTTGTTCAGCTGATCAATGATCGAGTGTTCTTTGGCCTGTATCTTCCTCCGAAGATCATCTGGCCCGGTCTCAGTGATTGTTGGCCGGCTAGAAGCCTGCTTGCTCGACTCAGCCAGATGTTCCGGGGTATAAACTCTACTAGTTCTCGTCATACCATGTGCCGCAATAGCTTCCCCGAACATAACCTTGCCTTTCCTTCTTGCCTCAGCTGTGTAGTCCCATGGTATAGCCTTTGTATGGAACGGTGTTATGGCTGACATTGTCACTAGAATTGGCGTGGCTATCTTTACTCTGAACGGAGCCTGCACCTTGGGCGGTAAAACTGCAACCTCGAATGGTGTCGGTGCCTTTGTCGGAGACACGAATTCAACCTCAACTGGCGCTGGCATCTTTGCAGATGGTGATGCTTCAAACTCTAGCGATATGGACATATATACTTCAGCATCCCCAAAGGGCTGAATCTGGACTACGATCGGATTAAGGGTGACTATCGGTTTCTTTGGGTCATCACCTTCTGTGATTAAACTGATCGATCCCTTGGGATCCCAATCATCCTCTATTTCAATCATGTGAATGCCTCATCTCTTATGGTCAGGCAGAGGGTTATTGCGGACATTTGGAACAAGCTCTTTTGCCATAATAATCTTGTTATCAATTAGAGTCTAGATCTTATCTTTCATAGAACGACATTCATCAATGGTGTGTCCTTTCATGTTAGAATGGTATGCACAGGATTTATTTGGATTAACCCACTGAGAAGGGTTCTCAAGGGTTACACCAGGGATATGGGTGACATAACCAGCAGCTTTAAGTCTTTCATACAGCTGGTCGATGGGTTCGGCAATAGCCGTATATTATTTTGGAGGTCTTCGGTTAAAGTTTGGTCGAGGTCTAGGGAAGTTTTGGCATGCAGGTGGGGATTGATAGTGGGCCGGTTGAGTATTGTAGGCTTGGTAAACATGTGCGGGATGGGAATATTAGGGTGAAGTAGGCTGATATGTGGGTGGTGGAGGTGATTAATAAGTGGGTGGTGGAGTTTGGTAAGAGGGTAAGGGTGCTTGGTAGTTTGGAGTAGGTTGATATGTGAGTGGAGGCATTGGGTAGGTTTGGTATTTGATGGGAGATTTGGTTCTTTGTGCAACCATCACAGCTCCTACGTCTCTCTTCTTGGACACATCACCGGACTGCAAGGCCTTGTTTGTAGCTTGCAAGGCCTCGAAGTTTGTGACCATACCGCTCTTAATGCCTTCTTCGATTCGTTCCCCCAGCTTGATGACGTTAGAGAATTTGTGGCTTTCAATCATCATTAGTCGCTCATAGTATTGCGTGTCTTGTGCCCGGATAAAGAATTTGTTCATTTGTTCCTCCTCCAAGGCAGGTCTGACCTTAGCTGCTTTCGACCTCCAGCAAGTAGCATACTCGCGAAACGTTTCTGTAGGTCTCTTCTTCAGATTCTGAATGTAGAACACATCCGGCGCATTTTTTGTGTTAAATCTGAACTTGTCCATGAAATCAGAGGCCATACTGACCCAACTTGACCATTTCTTAGGATCCTGGTTGATGTACCAGGATAGTGCATCTCTTTTTAGACTCCTCATGAATAGCTTCATGCGGATTCTCTCGTCTTTTCCTACCCCAACCAACTTGTCACAATATGTCCTCAAATGGACCCTGGGATCACCTGTTCCATCGAACATCTCGAACTTAGGAGGTTTGTACCCCTCGGGCAGTTCGACATCGGGCTGTATGCAAAGATCTTCATAATTCAACCTTTCAATTCCCTTGTTTCCTTCAACACCCTGGATCCGGCTAGTCAATTTCTTAAGTTCTTTAGCCAGGTTCTTGATAAGCAAATCTCTATCATCAGACTCGGGTGTGCTTGAGATGGGTTGGGTGGAGTGCGACATAGTCTCCATGTAGATGGGGGCGTTATGGTGGGTGTGGCAGTGGTCATTTGCGGAGTTTTGTGGTTCTGGGATGAGCAGCGGGGTATTGTTGGAAGTATGGCAGGTGCTGCATTGGTGGTGAGAAACAGGATGGTTCTGTTGCTTTGGGAGATTCTGTGGAGGTGTAGGGTTCTAAGCATTTGGGAAATTGATATTTGGAGTAATGAGGGAAAATGACAGATTTGCCAGATTCCGGACCTGATCAAGTTCTTCCTGAAATTTAAGCAGCTTTTGTTCCAGTTGGGATGCATTTTCCTTGGGAGCCAAAGTACCATGACCGTGAGTGACCTCTACCCGTTCAGCTGAGTTCTCCTTTCTGGCGTTGTTCAAATCTTCCATCTTCCCTTTGTTCTTGTGTTTGACGGGACTGAGAGGAGGAGTTGGTTGGANGTAAGTAGGTGACGATCTTTCAACCATGCAAAATGTAAAGGTGGCGATCTTTCAGCCATGCAGAATGTAAATAAGGTGGCGATCTTTCAGCCATGCAGATGCAGATGGAGACAGTGTTTAGTCTCGGAAGGCAGAATGATAGCCTTATGCAATGCAGAAAATGTAGAGGGAGATAGTGTTTAGTCTCGGAAGGCAGAATGGTAGCCTTATGCGATGCAGAAAATGCAGATGGAGACGGTGTTTAGTCTCGGAAGGCAGAATGGTAGCCTTATGCAATGCAAAAAATGTAGAGGGAGACAGTGTTTAGTCTCGGAAGGCAGAATGATAGCCTTATGCAATGCAGAAAATACAGATGGAGACAGTGTTTAGTCTCGGAAGGCAGAATGGTAGCCTTATGCAATGCAGAAATAAAAAAAATGGCAAATAGTAATAGAGTTTTCTTAGCTGATGGCAGGTTGCGATATTGTGACTGCTGGGGACATTGTGATATAGGGAATATCACCAGCGTGCGTGGATAGAAAATACTGGTAAGTGCAACAATCTTGAGAGTTGTATTCATGAACAATGTTTGTCTCGGGGGTGTATAGTAAGCCAGATACTTTCGCAATCCAGGTGTCTGCATTCAAAGAAAAATCGTGAGTTTTATAGAGAGGGGAAGGTTAGTTCCCATCCCCGCTAGCTCTGCTTGACCTGTTCGGCTCTGATCTGGTGATACGGTATGCATCGTTGGGGTAGCGTTGCTGAACAAGGCGATTTCGATAATAAACATGCATGAATTTGAAAAATATGACATAAGTATATATTTAAGAAACAACTTTTAGATGAACCGACGACTGTGACGTGGCTCAAGACATTGCGACCTCTCTTGCTACGGAATTTTAAGGGTCCTCCTCAAAATTCTGCCCCAGTTTAACGGGTTGATGCTTCTGACGGCTACTCGCGATGACTGGCTGAAATTACTTCGGAATTTTGAGGGTCCACCTCAAAATTCTGCCCCAGTTTCCAATTGCGGGGGGAAAATGAAAACTTTTATTGAATTGTGACAGAACCCATAGGGCTGCCTACGTATCCCCTCTTAAACGGGAATCAAGACAGACGTAGTTCAATTATAACATATATGGAAAACATAAAGATCACACGTAGTAACGCTTGACTGCATCTGAATTGATCGGTTTTGGCAAACTTCTCCGTCCATTTCAGCAAGTATAAGGGCTCCTCCTGTCAGAACGCGGTGAACCATGTNGTGAACTATAGGAACATGGTAGTCATCTTAGTGGCAAAGAAGAGGGAGAGCATCAAATAACATGCAGAGGGTCCAATAGAAAGACCCTAGAAGAGTTTAGCAGGAAATCAGAATCATATAAAGAAACAAAGGTTGAAACAAAGATTTCGAAACTCAGTCGAGCAGTAGATGAAACAATCTTCAGAAACTCGAATAGGTCCAAAGGAGTTAGGGTTTTGAAATCAAACAAGTTCAAAGATGAAGAACAAGCAAATCACATAGCGAATAGTCTCAATACTCGGATGAAACCCCAAATATTAGGGTTTTGCCATCAATCGAGTGTAGAGATGAAAGGACAAGTAATCAGGGCAAAAAAAAAAATACTTACGAAATAAGTTCAGAAATCTCAGAAAGGAACTGAGACTTTTAACGTGCATTTCCCAGTAGAAGAACAACATAAGAAACACAGTAGAAGAAACACATAAGAATCACAGTAGAACATGCTAAAGATTAGAGAAACTTCTAAAAAAATCCTAAATCGAAAAGATAAAGGTTTTGAAAGCAGAGTTTTTTGAAAGAAACTTAAAAACATTTGGAAGCTTAGAGATAAACACAGATATAGAACAGATGTAAAGAAATCAGAAGAACCTCAAAAGGTTAGGGCTTCAAAAGAAACCCAGAGGGTGAGAAAGGCTTGGAAGGTCATTGATCTGAGCAGGAGAAGTCAAGATCAGGCTTGAACAGCCATGGCTGGCCGGAGCAATGTCGGAGACAGCCATAGAACTCGAACGAAACCAAGTCTGGGCCAAGCTTCTTCAAGGTTTGACCTTGAAACCATAGTAACCAGGCGTGTAAGAGTTATAGGAGGCCGGCATAGGACTTCGATGGCCTTGGAAGCCATGGATTCCGGTGATTTTAGGGTGGACGTGGAGGGAGGCAGCTAGGGTTTGAGAAGCTTCGAGAGCGAATTGAGAGAAGGGGGGAATTCAAGGGCGTCTACAGAAGGGAAATGATTAGGTTTAGGGGTTAGATCGGGTTAAAAAAGGAAGGGGCAAATATGAGTCGTTGATCTAAGTGATCAACGGCTAGGATAAAAAGGAGAGTCCGGGCGGGTTATTTAAAAGGGTCGTGGGTCGAGTAGATTAGGTAATTGGGTTGGGTAATTGGGTTTAAGAATTGGGTTTAATTAGAGGCTCAAATCTGGCTAAAATTGAAATGCAAATGGGCTATCATTTAAATAGCCATTTTTCCCTCATTTATTTTATAAAAAATAGTAAAATAATTTCTGGAAATAAGTTAAAGGTACAAAAATGATTAATAAACGTAATTATCAAATTAAAAATACGGGAGTCAATTTTATAACTGTAAATACAATTAAATCTTAAAAGAGGCTAGTATTGCAATTATATGCAATTTTTTAAAAAAAATACCAAATAAATTTATTAAAATATGCAAAAATTATGATAGCTATATTTTAGCATAAATATGAGAATCAAATAAATGAATCACCAAAATGATAATTGGGATAATTACTGGGTTTTCCTTGTATAAATAGGGCAATAAATTGATTTAAAAATCTTTGAAAAATTAAGGAATAATAATAAACCTTAGGGTACATGCTTATATATGCAATATAGGCTATTTGTCAGGTATTTGTCATAT
>NW_017670533.1:400467-475752 GCF_001879085.1 Nicotiana attenuata
AAAAAATGTTGACCAAAAGTCAACTTTTAGCAATATTAATATCAAAAATTCTTCAAATTTTTCACAAAGTTCACATATTTCAACATAAAAGCTTTCCGGCTTCGCGCCCGGACTGCGCACGTAAATCGAGGCAACTAAAAGCGAGGTTTTCAAGGACCTCGGAAGCACGAAAAAAGAGAGAAATTATCTACCAGAACCTAGAATCACCAACTAGATGAAAGAACAATCATCTAAGAGCAATTTTGATATTTCAAAAACATAGGGTTTCCTACTGATTTCCTTTTATTTGTTTCTGGGTACTTTCGCTGCTTCGAGCTTGAAGCTTTGGGGTCTTAAGCAACTAAGAGAGATCCTTGTTTGGTCTGCTGCTCTCAAAAAGGTCAGCACCTCTCTCATTCTTCTCTTTTGTTCGTTTTATTTGAATACTACAAGCATGCTAAATTAGGTTCTGTATATTACAGTTGTTCTATGATGTTTAATATGCTAACATATTTATGCTCTGTTAGTTTAGTAGTTACTTGTGATTAGTTATCTTACTTTGAGTCTTTAGTCAGTGACTAATTAAATCATTAAACGATTTATTCTGATCTTTGTTCTGAGTTTCCAACAATCTCCATGCCTAAGTTATTATATGTTCATGTTCAACATGAACTTCATGGTTNTAAACATGCATGAATTTGAAAAATATGACATAAGTATATATTTAAGAAACAACTTTTAGATGAACCGACGACTGTGACGTGGCTCAAGACATTGCGACCTCTCTTGCTACGGAATTTTAAGGGTCCTCCTCAAAATTCTGCCCCAGTTTAACGGGTTGATGCTTCTGACGGCTACTCGCGATGACTGGCTGAAATTACTTCGGAATTTTGAGGGTCCACCTCAAAATTCTGCCCCAGTTTCCAATTGCGGGGGGAAAATGAAAACTTTTATTGAATTGTGACAGAACCCATAGGGCTGCCTACGTATCCCCTCTTAAACGGGAATCAAGACAGACGTAGTTCAATTATAACATATATGGAAAACATAAAGATCACACGTAGTAACGCTTGACTGCATCTGAATTGATCGGTTTTGGCAAACTTCTCCGTCCATTTCAGCAAGTATAAGGGCTCCTCCTGTCAGAACGCGGTGAACCATGTATGGACCTTGCCAGTTGGGAGAGAATTTCCCTTTGGCTTCATCTTGATGCGGAAAAATTTCCTTTAATACCAGCTGCCCTGGTGTGAACTGTCTCGGCTTGACTCTTTTGTTGAAGGCTCTGGACATTCTGTTCTGATAAAGCTGACCATGACATACTGCGTTCATTCTTTTCCCATCTATGAAAGCTAGTTGCTCGTAACGACTCTTCACTCATTTTGCATCGTCGAGTTCAGCTTCCTGTATGATCCTTAAGGAAGGAATTCCCACCTCGGCGGGAATGACGGCTTCCGTACCATAAACCAGCACATAGGGGGTTGCCCCAGTTGATCTGCGGACTGTGTTGTGATACCCCAACAGAGCAAATGATAACTTTTCATGCCATTGCTTATGCTTCTCCATCATTTTCCTCAATATCTTCTTGATGTTCTTGTTAGCGGCTTCTACAACTCCGTTCATTTGAGGCTTATAGGCTGTAAAATTCTTGTTTCTGATCTTTAAGGTTTCACATGTGGTTCTCATCAAGTCGATGTTGATGTTGGAACCGTTATCAGTGATGATTGATTCTGGAATCCCGAATCGACAAACAATACGGTCGCGGACAAAGTCTGCCACGACTTTCTTAGTTACTACTCTGTAAGATGCTGCTTCGACCCACTTGGTGAAATAGTCGATTGCTACTAGGATAAATCTGTGTCCCTTGGAAGCGGCGGGCTTGATTGGTCCAATGACATCCATTCCTAAGGCGGCAAAAGGCCATGGTGAGCTTGTTGCATTAAGCTCATTTGGTGGTACCTTTATCATGTCTGCATGTATCTGACAGCGGTGGCATTTTCGGACATACCGGATGCAGTCTGTCTCCATAGTCATCCAAAAGTAACCAGCCCGGAGTATCTTCTTGGCTAAGACAAAACCGTTCATATGTGGACCGCAGGTCCCAGCGTGGATTTCCTCCAGTAGCTTGGATGCTTCCTTTGCGTCGACGCACCTGAGTAGTCCCAAATCAGGAGTCCTCCTATACAGGATTCCTCCACTGTGGAAGAAATTATTGGACAGCCTCCGAAGTGTGCGTTTCTAAACAGGATTTGCATGTTCTGGGTATTCTCCTTTTGTCAAATATTCTTTGATATCCTGAAACCAAGGTTTTCCGTCTGCTTCTTCCTCAACATGGGCATAGTAAGCCGGCTGATCGTGGATCTTTACTGGAATAGGATCAATGAAGTTTTTGTCTGGATGTTGTATCATGGATGACAAGGTAGCCAATGCATCGGCGAATTCATTCTGGATTCTGGGAACATGCCAGAATTCTGTCTTTGTGAACCTCTTTCTCAATTCCTGTACGTGATGCAGATACGGGAGTATCTTAGAGTTCTTGGTTGCCCATTCTTCTCGGACCTGATGTATGAGTAAGTCTGGGTCTCCAATCACTAGCAACTCTTGAACGTTCATGTCAATGGCCATCTTGAGCCCTAGGATGCAGGCTTCATAATCGGCCATATTGTTGGTGCACGGGAACCTGAGTTTGGCAGACACCGGATATTGCTGACCGGTTTCTGATACTAGGACCGCTCCTATGCCAACTCCTTTGAAATTTGCCGCTCCGTCGAAAAACATTCTCCAGCCGTCATAGAATTCTGCAATGTCTTCTCCTATGAATGATACCTCTTTGTCAGGAAAATACGTCTTCAGGGGTTCGTATTCTCCATCCACGGGGTTTTCAGCAAGGTGATCTGCTAGTGCATGTCCCTTGATTGCTTTTTGAGTCATGTAAACAATGTCAAATTCACTCAACAGGATTTGCCACTTGGCTAGCTTGCCAGTGGGCATGGGCTTCTGAAAGATGTACGTTAGAGGATCCATTCTTGATATGAGGTATGTAGTATAGGCACAAAAGTAGTGCCTCAACTTCTGGGCCACCCAAGTCAGAGCGCAATAGGTACGTTCTAACAGAGAATACCGGGCCTCGTATGGAGTGAACTTCTTGCTGAGATAGTAAATGGCATGTTCTTTTCTCCCCGTTTCATCATGCTGCCCCAGGACACAACCGAAGGCACCATCTGATACTGCGATGTAGAGTACTAGAGGTCTACCTGGCTCAGGCGGGACTAAGACTGGTGGTGTTGATAGGTACTCCTTGATTCTGTCGAAAGCTTTCTGGCGGTCATCAGTCCATTTAGTTGCGGCCTCCTTTTTCAACATCTTGAAAATTGGCTCACAGATGACCGTGGACTGTGCTATGGACCGGCTGATATAGTTAAGTCTTCCCAAGAAGCTCATCGCATCCTTCTTGTTCTTTGGCGGTGGCAACTCTCGAATGGATTTGATCTTTGATGGATCCAATTCTATTCCTCGGCGAGTCACAATAAACCCAAGTAATTTTCCAGTGGGAACCCCAAATGCACACTTTGCTGGATTCAGTTTCAGGTTGTACCTTCGTAACCTATTGAAAAACTTTCTCAAATCTTCCATGTGATCGGTGGCCTTCTTGGACTTGATGATAACGTCATCTACGTACACCTCGATCTCCTTTTGTATCATATCATGAAAAATAGTAGTCATAGCCCTCATGTAGGTGGCCCCTGCATTCTTTAACCCAAAAGGCATCATCTTGTAGCAGTACATTCCCCACGGCGTAATGAAAGCCGTTTTCTCAGCATCTTCTTCATCCATCCAAATCTGGTGGTAACCGGCGAATCAATACACAAATGATTACAATTCATGCTTGGCGCAATTGTCGATCAAGATGTGTATATTTGGCAAGGGGAAGTCGTCTTTCGGACTGGCCCGGTTGAGATCCCGGTAGTCGACATAGACACTAACCTTCCCGTCCTTCTTTGGTACGCACGATATTGGCTAACCACGTTGGGCATTCCAGTACCCCGAGGACCTTGGCTTTGACCTGCTTGGTGACTTCTTCCTTGATTTTCAGACTCATATCCGGCTTGAACTTTCTAAGCTTCTGCTTTACCGGCGGATATGTCGGATCAGTTGGCAGTTTGTGAGCCACAATAGACGTGCTCAGGCCCGTTATGTCGTCATACGACCAGGCGAATATGTCCTCATATTCTTTTAGAAATTCTGTGTATTCCTTCTTTCTGATGACAATAAGTGAACACTGATTCGTGTTTCTTTGACATTCTCTTCATCCCCCAAATTAACAATTTCCGTCTCGTCCAGGTTGGACTTTGGTCTATTTTCAAAATTCTCAACTTCCTTAACAATCTCTTCCGGTATGTCTTCTTCCTCTGAATCTATGTCTGTTCGTTGTGTTGTCTCATTGCATGTCAAAGTCATCGGTTCATCAAGATAAGTAATAGTAATGCTGTATAAGTAAAGTAATTAGAGAAAATAATAAGAGTGTTGATTTATAAGGAAAATCGAAATGCTTTGATAAATTCCATAACTGTTTTGAACATTGAAGATCTTATTGCGGAAATTTAAAATGCGAAAGAAAAACTAGTAAAAAATAAAAGATAGTGCATGATGATTGTTCAGCCTTGCTACCCCGAGGCTTGCCGGGCTCTGGTGGTTCTGATGATCCAATTGTTGAGATATGCTTTTCTACTCACAGTCTGTATGGAAGGGCCTTCCTCCTCCTCCTCCTCGAGAATGACACGATAATCCATGTCATCATTTTCTAGGAACAAATTCTTCACCGCTGCCAGTGCTTCCTCTTCGTCTGACCCATAGATAACATCAGCCGGTTGGAAAGTTTGTTCCAAGTGTGGTATTGGCTGCTCCAGCGGATAGTAAGGACCGCGCCATGGTGGCGACCAGTTGTTGAATTCTTCCCAGGTATACTCATATCCCAGACCGAAGGTGGTGCCATACTTCTTGAGTTTTATAGGCTTAGCGATTCCTTAGAGGTTCTTGCCAAGCCCCTTACCCGGTTCGTACCCACTCCAATTTAATATGCTCTTAATTTTTTTGTCCCACCATTTGTCCTTGTCAACGGCGTTGACTCGCTCGATGTGGTGATAGGTCTCCCCACCTATCTTTCTTCTGCCCCCGATTGCCGGGATGGTCTGGCGACTGTATATAGGATTGCTACCGTCCCCGTGAATGATCACCTCCTGGTGATTCCACTCAAACTTCACTGCCTAATGTAGTGTTAATGCTACGGCCCCAGCAGCATGAATCCAACAGCAGATTGTAGGATGCCAGCGCGTCTATCACTTGAAAATCCACATCGAACCAAGTAGGCCCCATTTGCAAACACAGACTAATTTCCCCAATGGTGGACCTTTGGGAGCCGCCGAAAGCTTTTACGTTGATGGCCCCGTCCTTGATCTCGCGCAGTCCCTTACCCAACATCCTGAGTGTTACCAATGGACAATTGTTGAGGCTGGATCCCCCATCAATCAGGACTCTGGTGATAAAATAATCTTCGCATTGCACGGTGATGTGCAATGCCTTGTTGTGACTCAACCCTTCCGGTGGCAGCTCATCTTCATGAAAAGTGATCTCTTGACTTTCCAATACCTGTCCTACCATGTTAGCCATCTCTCCGCCGGTGATGTTGCTTGGCACATATGCTTCACTTAGCACCCTCAACAAGGCATTCTTCCGTGCATCGGAATTTTGTAGCAAAGCAAGGATAGAAATTTGCGCCGGTGTTTTGTTCAGCTGGTCAATGACCGAGTATTCCTTGGCCTGTATCTTTCTCCAGAGATCATTCGGCCCGGTCTCGATGATGGGCGGCCGGTTAGAGTCCTGCTTGCTCGACTCAGCCAGATGTTCCGGGGTATAAACTCTACCAGTTTTCGTCATACCCTGTGCTGCAATAGCCTCTCCGAACATAACTTTTCCTTTCCTTCTTGCCTCGGGTGTTTAGTCCCATGGTATAGCCTTTGTTTGGAATGGTGTCATGGCTGACATCGCCACTGGGATCGGTGCGGCTATCTTTACTCCGAACAGAGCATGCACCTTGGACGGTAAAATTGCAACTTCGAATGGTGTAGGTGCTTTTGTTAGAGACCCGAATTCGACCTCAATTGGCACTGGCGCCTTTGCTGATGATGATGCTTCAAACTCAAGTGGCATGGACATATTTACCTCAGCGTCCCCAGAGGGCTGGATCTGGACTACTATCGGATTAAGGGTGACTATTGGCTTCTTTGGGTCGTCACCTTCTGTGATCAAACCGATCAATCCCTTGGGATCCCAATCATCCTCTATTTCAATCATGTGAACTCCTCCTCCCTTGTGGTCCGGTAGAGGGTTATTGCGGATATTTGGAGCAGGTTTCTTTGCCACAATAACCTTGTTATCAATTAAAGTTTGGATCTTATCTTTCAGAGAACGGCATTCATCAATGGTGTGTCCCTTCATGACGGAATGGTATGCACAAGATTTATTTGGATTAACCCACTGAGAAGGGTTCTCAGGGGTTGCAGCAGGGATAGGGGCGACATAACCAGCAGCTTTGAGTCTTTCATACAACTGGTCAATAGGTTCAGCAATAGCCGTATATTATTTTGGAGGCCTTCGGTCAAAGTTTGGTTGAGGTCTAGGGAAGTTTTGGCGTGCAGGAGGGGATTGGTAGTGGGATGGTTGAGTGTTGTAGGCTTAGTAAACATGTGAGGGTTGGGAATATTTGGGTGAAGTAGGCTGATATGTGGGAGGTGGAGGTGATTGATAAGTGGGTGGTAGAGTTTGGTAAAAGGGTGAGGGTGCTTGGTAGTTTGGAGTACACTGATATGTGGGAGGTGGAGGTGATTCATAAGTGGGTGGTGGAGTTTGGTAAGAGGGTGAGGGTGCTTGGTAGTTTGGAGTAGGCTGATATGTGAGTGGAGGCATTGGGTAGGTTTGGTATTTGATGGGAGATTTGGTTCTTTGTGCAACCATTACGGCTCCTACGTCCCTTTTCTTGGACACACCTCCTGACTGTAAGGCCTTATTTGTAGCTTGCAAGGCCTCGAAGTTCGTAACCGTATCGCTTTTGATGCCCTCTTCGATCCTTTCTCCCAGCTTGATAATGTCAGAAAATTTGTGGCCTTCGATCATCATCAGCCTTTCATAATACTGTGGGTCTTGAGCCCGAACGAAGAATTTGTTCATTTGTTCTTCTTCTAAGGCAGGTCTAACCTTAGCAGCTTCGGACCTCCAGCGAGTAGCATACTCGCGGAATGTTTCTGTTGGCTTCTCCTTTAGATTTTGAATATAGAACACATCCGGCGCATTCTCCGTTTTGAACCTGTACCTGTCCATAAAGTCGGAGCCATGCTTACCCAGTTCGGCCACTTCTTTGGATCTTGGCTAATGTACCAAGATAAAGCATCTCCCTTCAAGCTCCTCATGAAAAGCTTCATGCAGATTTTCTCGTCTTTTCCTACTCCGACCAGCTTGTCACAGTACGTTCTCAAATGGACCCTTAGGTCCCCTGTTCCATCAAACATTTCGAACTTAGGAGATTTGTACCCCTCGGGCAGTTCGACATCGGGCTGTATGCAGAGATCTTCTTAATTCAACCCTTCAATTCCTTTGTTTCCTTCAACACCCTGGATCCGGCTAGTCAATTTCTTAAGTTCTTCAGCCAGGTTCTTGATAAGCAACTCTTTATCATCAGACTCGGACGTGCTTGAGATGGGTTAGGTGGAGTACGGCATAGTCTCCACGTAGAAGGGGGGTGTTATGGTGGGTGTGGCAGTGGTCATTTGTGGAGTTTTAGGGTTCCGGGATGAGCAACGGGGTGTTATTTGAGATATGGCAGGTGTTGCAGTGATGGTGAGGAGTGGGACGACTTGGTTTCTTCGGGATGTTCTGTGGAGGTATAGGATTCTGAGCATTTGGGAAAGTAATGTTGGGAGTGGTGAGGGAAAATGACAGATTCGCCAGATTCCGGACCTGGTCAAGTTCTTCCTGAAATTTCAGCAACTTTTGTTTCAGTTGGGATGCATTTTCCTTGGGAACCAGAGTACCGTGACCATGAGTGACCTCTACCCATTCAGTTGAGGTTTCCTTTCTGGCGTTGTTCAAATCTTCCATCTTCCCTTTGTTCTTGTTTTTGACAGGACTAAGAGGAAGAGTGGGTGGAGGGCCCCTGGATCTCGTGGAGTAAGATGATGTTGCTAGATTGCACAAACTAACCTTTGGGGAGGGGAATAAATAAACAAATAGTAAAAACAAAAAAGGTAACAATTCGGTGAGGATCATAAAAAGATGTTGCAATATTTAAACACATAGTGCAGGAATGTAAAGCGTGTCCTAATTTGGGGACCTCTTTATGCCCGAGGTAGGCCTAGCGACAAGTTGATTTGGAGAACTTTGAATGCTAAATGCCTCATTTTATTGATAAAAAGCAGACGAATCCCAAATCGACACTAAATAATAGGAAATGAAAGTTGCTAATAGCCATTGGCCTTATTACATTTCATAAAAAAGAAGAAAACTCCTATCTATTTGGTCCCAGAAGGACCTTCCCCAGATTCGGCATCCCTGGCTCCATCAAACAGCTTCCCTAACTCGCACAGTCCCAGCAGCAGGTAGGCTCTAGCTAGATGTCCGCCTTCGTTTCCTTCAGCATTCCGGCAGTCTTCGACCCTCTTAAGAAATTTCTTCTCCAACTCCACTATACCTCGCTCTAAATATCCCAGTCGCTTGTTGGCATTGACAGCCATATCCTTCCATTCCNAACCTCCCACATAGGGAAGAAGAATGGAGGGAAACACTGACTAATCTGACAGGAGAATGGATTAACTGAAAACTCTCTTGGTTAGGTGGAAGGGCAATCTTGAGGACTCCTCAGAAGTACTTCATTGAGTTGATCGAACTGGAAGGCATTCGACCATACTCACCCATGCGGGTCTTCAGACAATTCGGGATGATCCAAGATGTGCCTCTGTGGACAAGGACAAGGCTCTTCATATCATTGTCAAATATGGAGACAAAGTGGTGTCCTGGGTGCTGGTCGATGGAGGGTGAGGAGTCAATATTTGTCTACTGTCCACCATGCGGGAGTTGGGAATTCATTTGAGGAAGGTCAAGGAAAGCCATGTAAGAGTGAAAGACTTTGATGGTTCACAAAAGGATGTTATTGGAGAAAGTTATCTAGCTCTGTAAATTGGGCCGGTCAATTTTTCGGTGTTGTTCCAAGTGATGGACAACTCCTCTTCCTACAGTTTGCTGCTGGGCAGGCCATGGATACATATGGCAGGGTCTGTGCCGTCTACTTTGCACCAATGCATAAAAGTCGAGTAGGGACGCCAAGAGATCGTGGTTCACGGCGAGTGGGGTGACTCCGCCTATCTGGAGTATGCCATTCCATTCATTGAAGGGTTGGACAGAGTTGCCTTACATGCTGTGGAAATCATGCAGCTACCGAGAAAGAGGAGATAGAATAAAATTCGGGAATGCATTCACTGTATAGATCTAAGATGACCATGAGGGAGATGATGAAAGACGGATACATGCCAGGAACAGGGTTGGGATCCCAGTAAGATAGAATCACAGAGCCAATTGAACACAATGGGGAGAAAGTAAGGGCTGGTATAGGATATCAGCCTCCAGAAGGGAAAATCTCGCACCGTTAGCTCTGGGAAAAGGGTTTTTGTGCAGAGCATGTTGCAAGTTCGGGACAGAGTTCAACACCCGAAGATGATATCGTCGACGGGTTGGGAAAGCTGTTTGTGAATATGATTGAAGAATGATGCGAAGGAACTAGCATCAAGACACCGACTATCAGGGATGCCGAACCAGGGGAAGAGCTGCAGAATTGGAAAGCCACTCCATATTTGGTTCACCAAGAGTCTTGTAAGTATGGAACTATAAAAGTTTTCTTTTTTAAAAGAGCACGTTCAATTGAGGCATGTACCATGTCTGTACCTTTTTGTCATTTACCTCTTGTGAACACTTAAGACGTTCCCCTTTTGATGAAATAAAAGAATCATTTTCCTAAATATCACCACTTCATTTTACCTCTTTATTTATACTTAGTTTTTCTTTTCAGTAATCAAACCGATAAAAAAATGGGTTCCGCGATTATGACATGTAACGAAACCATTGAGTGAATGACACAGATAATGAGGAATATGACGAGGGTATGATACCAGACAATCTCCCAAAGGAGATCGAACAGTTGGAGAGTCAGAATAAGCCCAATCTCGAAAAAATAGAAGTGGTCAATCTTGGAAGCAACGTAGATGTAAAAGAAACCAGAATCAGCATTCACCTAGAAGCCGAGCAGAAGGAAAAAATGATTGAGCTCCTCCGATAGTACGTTGATGTATTCACATGGACCTATGATGACGTACCAAGATTAAGCACCGACATTGTCTCGCATCGACTACCCACTGACCCTACCAGACCGCCGGTCAAGTGAAAGCCCAGGAAGTTCAAGCCCGATTTAAGTCTGAAGATAAAGGAAGAAGTGACCAAACAGATAGAAGCACATGTAGTAACGGTCACCAACTATCCAAGTTGGTTGGCAAACATCGTCCTAGTTCCCAAGAAAAACGGAAAGATCATATGTGTGGACTACCGAGATCTCAACAAAGCTAGTCCAGAGGACGATTTCCCCTGCCAAATATCCACATCCTCATCGACAATTGTGCGAAGCATGAACTACAATCGTTTGTGGATTGTTTCGCTGGGTACCATCAAATCTTAATGCACGAGGAAGACGCAGATAAGGCAACTTTCACCATGCCTTGTTGAGTCTACTATTATAGAGTTATGCCGTTCAGTCTCAAGATGACAGCGCCACATACATGAGGGCCATGACGGCCCTCTTTCATGACATGATTCGTAAGGAGATTGAAGTTTATGTGGACGACGTTGTTATAAAATCTCAAAGGAGTTCAGAGCACTTGGACGACTTGAGGAAATTTTTCGAACGCCTGCGAAGGTACAGTTCATAGCTGAATCAGTGCGTGTTTGGAGTCTCCGCTGGAAAACTATTGAGTTTTATTGTAAGTAGGAAAGAGATAGAACTGGACCAATCAAAAATCAAAGCCATCCAGGAAATACCACCACCAAAGAGCAAGAAAGATGTCATGAGTTTCCTGGGAAGATTGAATTACATCAGTCATTTCATAGCTGTCACGACCCAAAACCCACTATAGGCCGCGATGGCGCCCAACGTCGCCGTTAGGATAGCCAACGCTTAATTTTTCATTTCATTATTTTCGAAATCATAAATTTTATTAAGAAAGAAAATTTACACTTTTAAATCCACGGGAACATACATAATTAGTAGTGTGTAAAATAAATGAAAGGCGATAATAATATATAAATTCGTAAGCATCAACTAGCATATCCCAAAACCCGGTGTCACAAGTGCATGAGCATTTTCTAGGGAGTAAAATAATAATACAACATCTGTCTGGAATGTAAATAAGGAAAAATAAAGTAAATAGTACGATGAAGAATCTATGGGCTATGATGCGTAGCACGGAATGCAACTCACCATAAAGTCTCCTCAATAGCTGCGCCTATGTGCCAGGATGACCACCAAATGAACCTGTCGGATCCTCCACATTTAGTGCAGAAGTGCAGAATGAATACGTAAATCAATGCGTACCCAGTAATATCTAGCCTAACCCCGGAGAAGTGGTGACGAGGGGTCGACATCGACACTTACTAGAGGTCCAATAAAGTAATATGGTAAGTCATAAGCAGATGTAAAGCACAACAATAATAATGGGGTAAAATAGTAAATCACATAACCATCTAAAAATTTCTTTTAAAGATATAAATCTCTTAGTCTTGTATTTTATCTAAACAGCTCAGATATATCAAGTGCCAATATCAAACGAATAGGGAGATACTATATGAAGTGCCGGGAAATAGTGGAAGGATAATCTCATGAATATTCTAACTACTAGCAATATAACACATGATTATGCCGAGGTCGTACGGCCCGATCCAGAATAATGTGTACACTGCCGAGGGTCGAGCGGCACGAACCATAGATGCATCTATCATACTGCTGAGGCATTCAGCCCGGTCCACAATAAAGGATGTAAATCATCGAGTTACGAGACACGTGCTTACAATACAGTACATGAGCACAAAGTGAATATAACCTTTGTCGTTTCTCAAATAACTTGCCAACAACTGAAGGTGATAAGGCTCTGCCTAATATAAATGTACATTTCAAAATCAACTTTGATTATAAATTCAATTAATTAAGCCAGCAGAATGAGTTAAAATAATTCAAATATTTCATGATAGAGTCCTAAGTCTACTCGGACATAAACATGCTTTAGCTACGTACGGACTCTCGTCACCTCATGCGTACGTAGAACCCACAACTAGTAGGACATAACAATTACATCGCCTAGGGGGTAGTTTCCCCCACACAAGGTTATACAGGAGACTTACCTCACTCCGAAGTTCCACAACCGACTCCAACGCCTCTCTAACTCTTCAATTCAAAGCCAAACAATCTGAAACTAGTCAAACAATGTGCAAATCAATCAAAATGTACTCCAATGTGTATAATTTAACAATTTATAATAATTCTCAACTCCGCTCGAAAAGTCAACAAAGTCAACCCTCGGGCCCACGTGCGCGGGTTCCAAAATTTTTTGAAGATAAACTTTACCCACGACACCAAGAACTCAAATATATGATTTATTCCCAATTCCATGTCAATTTTGTGGTCAAATTCCAAAATTACCAAATTCAATGTTTTCACCAAAATCCCAAATTTCTAAAAATTTCCATGTTTAAATCCATATATAAACCATGTATTTACCTCACAATATGCAGGAATTACTTACCTTAACATAGATGATGAAAATCTTCCCTCCAATAGCCCCAAAAATCGCCCAACCAAATGAAAATGTGAGAGAAATGGGCTAAGTCTTGAATTAAAAGCACCCCACTACCCAGCGACTTTTGCAATGTCACGCCCCGATCCTTGGGGAGGGGGGGGGGGGGAGACCGGCACCCGCTGCCTAACCTATCCTTGCATATCAACTTGCGACTAAGGGACTCTGAACATATAATGTACTTTGGCCATAGGCCACATTGAAAGAAAATTTGCGAACGCTGATTAAACATCAATATAAAGCTGGGCCGACAAGGCCACCATAATTACTACAGCTGGCAAACCAACTAAATATACATACAAGGCTTACAAGCCCAACATACTGCACTAACTTACAGGAGATGTCTACAAGCCTTTACTGATGGATGTACTGTGATCGGAACAGGGCCTCGACCAATCCGTAACATATATATACATATATATACAAGATGTACATAAAACTCTAGACCCAATAACTCCGAAGGACACAGCGCTTACCGATCAAGCTGAACTCAGGCAACACCTATTAAGGAGGTTTACCCGTCTGTATGTCTGAACCTGCACGCATGAAATACAGCGTCCCCGGAAAAAAGGATGTCAGTACGCAATAATGTACCGAGTATGCAAGGAAATAGAATAATTGAAAGCTGAAATAGAACTGATAATATAATAACTGAAAGTAACAGGGAGTCAAAGTTTATCTGAAGATATGCTTACTTGCTGATACTGACTCAACTCTCTTAATATAGTAAGTAAAATAGTTGTCCGGCCTTATAAGGCTCGGTATATATAACTGCTCTGTCGTAGTAGGCTCGCTCATAGGCACTCGACCATACTTAGCTTTGCGTCTCAGCCATTCTGGGCTCGCTCATAGGCGCTCGGCCACAGTAGGCTCGGTATATAACTTACCATCTGATAAGAGGTTTCCCAATAGGGTCCTACCCACCGCTTATAGCTCGATGGTGGTAAAAATACTACACTATATATATATATATATATATATATATATATACCCTCCGCTCTCTTGACTGGAAGAAGACAATACTCAATTGAATATGAAGTCTCGATAAGGGAGAATACTGTAAGTTATGAGACTAGGATAATGTATATGAATTCGGGAGTATGAACTTCTCTTTATGCCTTGTTATTAAACACATGTAGTTACAAGATCATGCCAAAATGAAGGAAGGGCTTAGCCTTAACATACTTAAGCCGATTCACTTGACAATCCTTCTAACACACGCCAATCGCGACGAAACACGTAGGGACGAATCGAAGTAGGGAAAATTCGTATGATATTCTTGAGAAAGATTGTACTGTGCTCTCTTAGAATCGCAAAATTCCTGTTGCGATTACACTGTATAACTTCGTTGCAAATCTCTTAGAATTGCAAATCCGTATTGAAGCTTCATCCGTTGCCTTCAATCCGCATAGAATTGCAAATCTCTTAGAATTGCAAATGTAACATATGCATTTTAATGATTATGTTGGAGTTTTTATCAAAGAGAGTGGGTCCCACTTGGATGACTTAGTCACAAAATTCTTCTTATAATGTGCCACCTTTTTACATGACTTAAGAGTTATTTCTTGGCTTGATCAAGACAACCTTGGGCTGCCACGTTAAGGGTTAATCCTTATCCAACCAATATCCACTTAATTCCTTAATTAATTTGTTAATCCCCCATTAACCAATAATTACCTAATTATTCACATAATCAGGAATTATCTCAAATTACTTAAAATATTACTCGCTTTTAACACACTTTGTACACCTTACTATTATGGTCATGTGGTACCTTGTATGGCACTAGTCCATAAATATCGGGTATTATAGCTCGGACCGTATTTTATCCCAAAATGTCAAACTTCGACGAAATTCATTTTCTTCGATTTGCTTACCCTCTCACATTCACGGATTTACTCATCGCTTGTTAAAATAGCATAATGCTTATAATCTCAAAATAATCTCTTTCCCAAACTTATGTTGATTAACTTACGACGAAACTTCAATGAACAAAAATGCGGGATGTAACATCTCATTTCCGAGCTTATATCAATTTACTTATGGCGTACTTTTACGTACGAAAACATGGGGTGTAACATCATTCCCCCCTTTGAAACATTCGTCCTCGAATGTTGACTGATGTACTTATCGTTTTCATAACTTATGTCTTCCGAATACTTTAGTACTCTCCTTTCCTTCTAGACAACTGTCTGTGAATAAATCTAAAGACCAGGGCATTCCCCCTTTAGGCCTCTTCCTCACACCATGACTTATGGTCGGAATCCTTCCAATTTCGAAACTATTTCTACCTTCTATCGTGCAGTATGTACGTCTTTTTCCTTGTATGCGTACCTATGCGACTCTTTTTTCCTCCAACTTTTAGCCAATCTCTAGGCCTCACTTTGTGAACATATACATAACTATAACAAGGTGCCCCTCTAGGAACCTATAGGTATACTGAAGTTCTTCGCTCGGTACTTTGTTGAACTTGGGAATATTGTTATGCTTTATTTCACAGATCCATTATCCATCCATATGACTTTACTACATCAAGGTAGGTCATATTATACCATAACTCTTACTTCAATTTATCGTTATGAGATCTGCTACAAAACTCCAGGCTACTCTCATTGCTTATTCTATATGTATAAATCTAAGTTTTTTAACGCTTCTTCATTACTGTTCATCTTAAGACTGATGGCCTAATATCATCTCATACTTTGTAACTTGTATCCATCCATTGTTGATTTACCTCAATTTTAATCTACAATCTACCATTTGAAGACTTGAAACTTCTTACGTAATACATTATCGCTAGGGCCCACGTCTTATCGGGGACATCTGGAGTAATTAGACTGATTCACTTAGGGACGATACTATACTTCCATAACCGTATTTTATAGCATCCCAATATGATTCGCCTTAAGTGGGTATTTTAATCCTGTAGTGTGACGACCCGACCCGTCGTCTCATGTGTTACCGCCCCGTTTTCCCCATTTATTGCTTCTTCAAGTTTCATTATCGGCATTTGGTAAGTTAGAGTCGAATCGGTTTGGTTTTGGTAGAAAATAAGACATTTAGTCTCTTTAAGGAAGGCTTGTAATGGAAAAGTCAACCGGATGTTGACTATTGAGTTAGAGGGCTCGGATGTGAATTCTGGTGATTCGGTTAGCTTCTGGGGATGATTTGTGACTTAGGAGTGCGATCGGAATCGGTTTTGGAGGTCCGGTGTAGAACTAGGCTTGAATTGGCGAAGTTAGTATTTTGGCGAATTCCGGTTGATAGGTGAGATTTTGATCCGAGGGTCGGAATGGAATTCCGAGAGTTGCAGTAGCTTCGTTAGGTGATTTGGGATGTGTGTGCAAAATTTCAGGTCGTTCGGAGGTGATTTGGTTGGATTTTTGATCGAATGCGTATTTCGAAAGTTTTTGAAAAACTTAGGCTTGAATTCGATGAGAAATGATGGTTTTAGTGTTGTTAGAGGTGTTTTGATGATTGGAACAAGTTTGAAAGAGGTTTTAGGATATGTTGGCATTTTTGGTTGAGGTCCCGGGGGCCTCGGGTGTGTTTCAGATGGCCAACGGGTCATTTTTGGAACTTGTTGGATTGCTGAACTGCTGGTATCTGGTTTCCTTCTTCGCGAACGCGAAGAGGAAAAATGGAGAGCTGAGATTTGGCCGATGCGAACGCGAAGGAGGGGAACAGTGTGCTACGCGAACGCGAGGGTGCAATCGCGAACGCGTAGAAGGAGTTTGGGCCTGGAGTCAATTTGCCTACGCGAACACGAGACATGCTACGCGAACGCGAAGGGTCTGGGGAACTTGGCCTTCGCGAACGCGAGAGTGGTCTCGCGAACGCGAAGAAGGAGGGGTCAGATCTGGGCAGAATGTTTTAAAACATTTCCTCCGCGAACCCAACCCACTTTTCCTCCATTTTTGGGCATTGTTGAGAGCTTTTGGACGAGGATTGAAGAGAGTTTCAACTGGGGTCGATTGAAGGTAAGTTTTATGAGTTAACAACATGATTTTATTGTAGAATCATCCTTGAAATTCATGAGAATATAGCCAAATTGTAAGAAATTAGGGCTTGAGTTTGAAATTCTAAATTTGAGATTTGAGGGGCCATTCGTGGTTCGATTTGAGAGATTTTGGTATGTGTAGACTCGTGTCGAGTTGAGGAATCCGGTGATGTTAATTTTCTGATTTTTCGAGAAGTGGGCCTGGGGCTCGGGTTTTGCGAATTTCGATATTTTTCGAGTCTTTTCGATTGGGTTATGTTCCCTTAGCCTATTGTGACGTATTCGTTGTGGTTTTGGTCAGATTCGACACACGAGGAGGTTAATTCGAAAGGCAAAGGCATAGCAAGCTAGGACTTTGGCCAGCTTGAGGTTAGTAATAAATGTAAATGCTGTGTTGAGGGTTTGAAACCCCAAATTTGTACAACGTAGTGCTATGTTAGGTGACTTGCACGCCGGATAACGGGCGTGGGGTAGAGCACCGTCAGGGATTGTGACTTGGTCTGTCCCGCTTAAATAATAAAATTGATACCTATTTGATTTTTGATTTGTAATATCCTTATGAAAATGGATTAATTGTCATAATTGGGCTTCGTGCCAACTACTTGAATCCTTTAGGGATTATTTTAATGGTTTCTTACCATATTTATGAATATTAAACTCAGTCCTGGTATTTAATACTGTGTTTGAAATCTCAGCCATTTTCTTAAATTAGAAATTAAGTTAATATTTTTAAATGAAGTTTGGGCTGAATATTTTTATACTATTGTGTGATTTTTGAACTGAGTGTGGGATCGGGCTGCACGCCGCAGCAGCATTATAATGATATTGATATGAGGCCATGGGCCTGTTTGATTCCACGAGATGGCTTATTACTGCGCTTGGGCCGTAAGGGGCCCCTCCCGGAGTTTGCACACCCCCAGTGAGCGTCGTCGACGTTAAATAAGTGGAGCGGACTGCACGGCCGCAGCGGGGTACTGGAGGTACCGGTTTATGTGTTGCATTGCATATTTAATTGTCATTTATTTCTTCATGTGTTATGATGTTTATTCTAACTGTATTGCTGGTTAATGGTATCTTTAGCTTTACTTTGTGTTTATTTAGGATTTCTTATCCTCAGACCTTATTTATATTTATTACTTTATGAGTTGGAAGTACTCACAATACTCCCTGCACCTTGTGTGCAGATCCAGGTATACCAAAGGGTGAGTGAGGGCTTGTTAGCTGAGCAGCAATTATCTGGGAGTGTCGACGTAGCTGCATGGCGTTCGCAGCCTTGATCTCTCCCTTCTATCTTTTATTATTTTATTCCTATTATTTTCCTAGTCGGACTTGTAATAGGTGAATAATCTGCTTCTAGAGGCTCCTGTTCGTGACACCAGATTCTGTGGGTTGATTAGTACTTTGTTTTCATTTTGGGGTTTTCGAATGTTAGAGATTATTTCAGAAATTCCGCACTAAATTGGTATTTTAGTAGTGAATATTGATTTATCTATCTAGATTAATTGGCTAAGGTTGTGGAAATGGTCGGGCTTGCCTAGCAATGTGTTGGGCGCCATCACGACCGGGGTTTGGGTCGTGACATGTAGAATTTATGAAATCCTCTTCAAATCATTACTCAATCGAAGGCCTAAACGGCATCCTTTATCTATCACAATTACACCTTTATTCTACTACCAGGGCAGCATTACATCTCTTCTAAATTCTACTAGTCTTATATTCCTTTGAGTTCATTTAGGCTATACTGAGCTTTCTATAACTTAGAGAAACCATCAGCTCTACTTGTTTTCATGAGCTTAATCCTGAGGACATATCCATTTTCGTCTCCTTCTCACTTGCCCTTTTCTTATCCTTACTCTTGTCTTTCTAAAACCTTGTCGCTCTACCATACTTTAGCTTGCGATTTACACATATCCGTTTATACTATTTGCAACTTTCCTTCAACTTGCTTGCACCATAGATTTCCTTTTGTCATTCTGGAACATCAAGCGGGACATCACCTCGTCTCAAACTCTTCTTTACTCTCTTAACTAGACCTCTCGATACCTAGAAACCATAGGCTGGAAGGTATGCCACTAACGACGCTGCTATATTTCCTGGATACTGAATCCCAGTGCTTCTAGCCTTCTATCTGAAGTATGGACTATTCACAACCTTCTGCACTTGAGTATATCGTACGTTTTTCATATTTACCTTACTTGCCTTAAAATCTTGCATCATATCTTTTATCTCTTTCATAATCTTCCTTCCACATAGGTATAATTCACATCCACAACTTGAAGCTTTATTATAATACTTGCACCTCTGGTGCATACACAATCCAATGGGAGCTTTATACTGACTTCTTATGAGGCTGGTACTTCTTCTAACTGGCTTTATAGTAAAGCCGTTATAGAATATGGTTGTTTTACTATCTCTCTTGCACCTCTGATATTAGAGTAATTCTGCAATGTTCTTAATCATGATTCTATAATTTTCTGGGTTTAATAATCAGACTCCTGGTTTATTTGGTTGATGTAACTCTTTAGTTTCATCTTCCTTCTGATCAGCCTTCATGTAGGCTTGAGCTATCTTCTGATCTGTGGCTCCTGATATTAGTTATTACTTTAGCCTTTCATGGGCGCTATGGAATATCCATGATACAATCTTCTAACAATTTAATCTTTGTTTATGCCTTAGGCTCAATTCTTTCTTTTAACTTATACAGGAGTCTTCTACGACTGTATGAATGTCAGTATATATGCTGCATGGATAATATTCCGAAATCGTAAGTGCGTTCATGACGTAACTAACTCCAGATCACTAATCGAATAATTCCTTTCGTTCCATCTCAGCTTTCTTTAAACATAGGCAATTACTTTTCCTGGTCTTTCTGTCCCCTTGTTGCGTGCATACTTAACTTATCTTAGTCCCCATACATATTGGAATTCCATACCACTCATATGATCTTGATATCACTTCTTATTTTTACTTCCCGTCCATTAGCCACGGTAGGTGCCCTTTCTTATGGAGTGTATACAACGTTGTTGTGAGACTGTTGTTATAAGATCACTTCCTCTTTAGGTCACTGAGCTTAGGTTGAAGCCTTCTTCCTCACTTCCTCATCTAGTCTTTCATTGTAGTACTTACAGAGGACCCTCTGATTCTTGCAAGGCTGCAATCTTATTACATCGTTTACCCAACGGAATTTTTGATGTTCTTTCTTACTTGTAATTATCCTTACTTACTTACCTTTATGCCCTTATGCTCGTAGGGTTGCTTCTGAGCTGATATTTTGATTGTCTTCCCAGTGGCACTCTCTTTTATCTCTGTAACACTCATACGGTACCTTTAACTACCCCAACTCCTATCTTAATATTTTTCAAGGTTACGATGTCATATCTGCGAGACTGAATTCCCCATGTTTGGGTTTACTATGTTTATCTTGCACGATCTGTTGATTTGTCTGTATCTTCTTGTCTAGACATAACTATGCTCTTTCTGAATGAACTACTAACTACTCGTTGGCCAATTCTCATATCAATATTTCGTGTTATATTTCTTGGGTTATTTCCTTGTCTTAACTTACGTCCCGCACTGGCTCCTTATCTACCAATAACATCTCGGGCAGGAACCCTTACTTCCTTTCTTTGACGTCGTGTTTGCATAATGTTCTGGAATCGTAGCATATCTATAGGATTTGAATAAGTGAAATCTCATCCCTTTCTCATTTTTATCGCATTCTTTCTTTACCATTCCATATTTACAAAAACCACTGAATTCTGACTTAATAACACATCACTCCATATTCCCCCCTTTAGGGGAGTACTAAGATTTAGCGCTACGACGATCTACCTATAGATGTTTTACCTCTTCATCTTTGGCATCTTTTCACCTCATCGATGACCCTTACTCGCCTTGCGATAATCCTTCTGTACCAAGGAAAACAAAATTCCTTACTCATGAGGATGACACTTAGTGTAACTGGCACATACAGTCCCTTAAGCTTAACTTTGCTCACATTGCTTGCTTTAGGGAAGCGTCTTCCTGAATGACCATTCTCTAAATTTCTCATGAATCTTTTTCTGTTGTCTAGATAGACAATATGAAATTCTCATGATGGCGACTATTATCAAATTACTCAGTCCCTAATTCATGTTTAGTTTATCTTGTTCACCAGTCCATACTGATTTCTATTACTCTAGGGTCTAGCTTTCCTTATGTTAATCACGTTAGAGTTACGAACTTATTTCTCGAAATGAGGATATGACTTTATGCCTATAATCTTTTGTTGTCTCAAGGCCTGTCACCTCTCGTCTTCTCCTTCACTTGACAATAGACTCTGTAATACTGTCATCTTTTTAATCTACCGTTGTCATCTATGTATCATATCTTACTCATAATTCTTCATTAACTCTCTTCTTATTTCCCGCTAACATTTATGTCTGTCATTTTTTCTGAAAACTCAAACAAGACATTCTTTTGCTTTTAGCGCCCCTTGCTCCATCCATTGGTTCTTCGGGTTGCCTAACATTCTTCCTTTACTATGAACAGGAGCCACACTAAGGTAATATTTATCCCTTCAAGGCTTCCTGTGCCTATCTTTGTAGTACTCATATCCAGCCGTAGAGTGCACCATCTGGGTGTCTCACAAGGAGATCTATTAGCATATTTGCAATATCCTTCGAAAATGTCAACTAACACAAACAATCCATCCACAATTTTGGGTCACTCTAACCCCAGTAGGATCCTGATATCCGTCCTTCTCTTATAATACTTCTGTTAACTTCCATAGGAAATAAATGAGATGAGTGTGGCCATTTGTACGTACCTCTATTATTGTTGAAGGTAACTCAAAAGGCTTATATTTCTCTTCTTGAATTTGTAAATATTGATAATCTTCATTAACTGGGCGCCGCGTATCCTTCTTCATCTTGCTTTTTTTACTTGTTGAAACTTGTATCTATCTCCTGAATCTCTCATTGCCTTTCACCATAGGGGTGGATAGATATTCTTGCCTTAAGGCTCCTTATCAAGAGGCTTACATGTCTTAGTACACACATGATCTAGTGAAGACCTTACATTTAATCATCATAAGCATCATGAAAAATCAAGGTCCTCTGACTCAACTCTTCCATAGCCACATCCAATCTCTTACCAACTGTCTTTCTAGATGTAGGCATCGTCGTATTATGAATAAGATAGAGTTTAGGAAATTGAGTTCTTACAACTGAGCTCTACCACACGATCTAGAGTAAGAAGAAAGAGTGAAAGTCCTAAATGCCCTGTAGCCTCCTACTTATAAGTGTGGTGCACAACACACCCATAAACAAGACTCTACTAGACACATCTTGTAGACTTCTGGGACAGAACTTCTCTGATACCACTTCTATCACGCCCCGAACCTTGGGGGCGAGACTGGCACCCGGTGCCTCACCTTATCCTTGCGTACCAACTTGCGACTAAGGGACTCTGAACATATAATGTCATACTTTGGCAATGGGCCACATTGCAAGACAAATTGCAAACGCTGACTCAATATCAATATAAAGCTGGGCCGACAAGGCTGTCATAACTACTACAGCTGGAAAACCAACGAAATATACATACAAGGCTTATAAGCCCAATATACTGCACTAACTGACAGGATATGTCTACAAGTATCTACTGATGGATGTACTGTGATCGGAACAGGGCACCGACATATCCATAACATATATATACATATATATACAAGATGTACAGAAAACTCTAGACCCGACAACTCTGAAGGACACAGAGCTTACCGATCAAGCTGAACTCGGGCAACACCTACTGAGGAGGTCTACCCGTCTGTTTGTCTGAACCTGCACGCATGAAATGCAGCTTCCCGACAAAAGGGATGTCGGTTCAAAATAATGTACCGAGTATGTAAGGCAACATAATAACTGAAAGCTGAAACTGAACTGATAATATAATAACTGAAAGTAACAGGGAGTCAAAGATAATCTGAAGATATGCTTATTTGCTGATACTGACTCAACTCTCTCAATATAGTAAGTAAAATAGCTTTCCGACCTTATAGAGCTCGGTATATATAACTGCTCTATTGTAGCAGGCTCGCTCATAGGCAGTCGGCCATAGTAGGCTCGGTATATAACTTACCATATGATAAGAGGTTGTCCAATAGGGGTCTGCCCACCGCTTATAGCTCGATGGTGGTGAAAATAGTGTAATACTGTATATATATAGACCCTCCGCTCTCTTGACTGGAAGAAGACAATACTAAATTGAATATGAAGTCCCAATAAGGGAGAATTCTGTAACTTATGAGACTAGGATAATGTATATAAATTCGGAAGTATGAAATTTTCTTTATGCCTCGTTATCAAACACATATAGTTACGAGATCATTCCAAAATGAAGGAAGGGCTTAGCAATAACATACTTGAGCCAATTCTCTTGACAATACTTCTAACACGCGCCAATCGCGATAAACACGTAACGACGAATCGAAGTAGGGGAAAATCCGTATGATATTCTTGAGAAAGATTGTACCGTGCTCTCTTAGAATCGCAAAATCCCGTTGCGATTACAATGTATAACTTTGTTGCAAACCTCTTAGAATTGCAAATCCGTATTGAAGCTTCATCTGTTGCCTTCAATCCATATTGAATTGCAAATCTCTTAGAATTACAAATGTAACATATGCATTTTAATGATTATGTTGGAGTCTTTATCAAAGAGAGTGGGCCCCACTTGGATGACTTAGTCACAAAATTCTTCTTAAAATGTGCCACCTTTTTACATGACTTAAGAGTCATTTCTTGGCTTGATCAAGACAACCTTGGGCTGCCACGTTAAGGGTTAATCCTTATCCAACGATTATCCACTTAATTCCTTAATTAATTTATTAATCCCCCATTAACCAATAATTACCTAATTATTCATATAATTAGGAATTATCTCAGATTACTTAAAATACTACTCACTTTTAACACACTTTGTACACCTTACTATTATGGTCATGTGGTACCTTGTATGACAGCAGTCCATAAATACCGAGTATTATAGCTCGGACCGTATTTTATCCCAAATTATCTAACTTCGACGAAATTTATTTTCTTTGATTTGCTTACACTCTCACATTCACGGATTTACTCATCGCTTGTTGAAATAGCATAATGCTTTTAATCTCAAAATAATCTCGTTCCCAAACTTACGTCGTTTAACTTACGGGATGTAACATCTCATTTCCGAGTTTATATCAATTTACTTATGGCGTACTTTCACGTAGGAAAATATGGGGTGTAATACACACCTACAGACGAATTAGTCACACCTGCGAGGAAAATCTCGCTCCTGCGGAAGTCCACTGTCAGCAACCCTTTGCATTTGCGAAAATTATTCTGCCCCTACGCAACCGTAGGTGCGACACTGCCTAGCGCATCTGCGCATTTTCCTGCACCTGCGGCATTGGCGTCGCTTCTGCGCACACACAGGTGTGCTGCGCTTCTTCGCTTTTGGGGCAACACAAGCCCATCTCGCCCAAGTCTCTTCTACAAGCTTCATCTTGCTACTACTGAGTCTCTTCTGCAGAGTCGCTTCTGCGACCAAGGCTTCGCAAAAGCGGTTGCACCAGCAAACCAAAAGTTCCAGCAACTTCAACAAGGCTCAAATCGATCCGAACCCCGTCCGAAACCCACCCGAGCCACTCTGGGCCTTAACCAAATATACCAACACGTCCCAAAATATGATATGAACTTAGTCGAGGCCTCAAATCATGCCAAACAACATCAAAACTATGAATCAGCGATCGAAATCCTTTTTTAAACTTTCAATTCCAAACTTCAACGAACGTGTCCGAATCATATCAGAATATTCTGGAATGAATCCAAACTTTGCGTGTAAGTCACAAATCACGAACGAACCTATTCCAAGGCTCGGAACCCCAAACAAACATCGATACCACCAAAATCCACTTTAAATCAAGCATAAGAAATTCTTAAACTTTCAAAATGCCAACTTTCCACAATAAGCGCTGAAATTCTTCCGGACCACTCGATATTCAACCCGAACATACGCCTAAGTTAAAAACGAACCTATTGGAACCTTCAAATCCTGATTCCGAGGTCGTTTACTCAAAAGTCAAACCTTAGTCAATTCATCCAACTAAAGCTTCCGAAATTAGAATTTTCCTTTCGAATCAACTCCGAACTTCCCAAAATCCAATTCCGACCGCGCGTACAAGTAGTAATACATGAAGTGAAGCTTCTCAAGGGCTCAAACCGCCAAACAACGTGCTAGAGCTCAATATGACCAGTTGGGTTGTTACATTCTCCCCCACTTAAACATATGTTTGTCCTCGAACGTGCTAAGAACTGCCCCGGAGTTGCTCGAAATCAAGGTTTAACACCTCGTGCACCTACCTGTGCCACCACAACCCACGTGAGCACATTAGCTTAAGCCAAACTGAAGATCCTCTCAATTACCTTACCCAACATGCCTTAGGGACAAATTCCAACATCCGAATATCTCCACGAGACCTGATTCCAACATACGAACACCGTAACAATCTCAACCCATTGTACCAAATATGATCAAGCACCCGTGCTGAAATCACACAATGCACCGCACAATTCGTGTGTCCATAATAACATCCTCCGACTACAATAGCTGCAACTTCACGAACAAGGTGTATACCTCATAACACGTATAAGCCCGATCTCAAACCTCGCTATATCGCAACGATGAAAGAGATGCGTAGGAACTCATAACTACCTGTTAAATTAATAACTCACGGAGTTCCTCTGCTCGACATGAGCCATTACCTCATTCTAAACTGAATAGTGACATTTTCCCTTTAATATACCTTACATGAATCCGATCGCACCGATTTCAGATCCAATAACCTCGCCTCACCCAGTACAAGCTGCTCAGGCCATAAGCCACCTCAAACACTGACCAAGATCTCATATGATGCCATCAATGCGCCAACAAGCTATAACTTGAATATGACACATAAGGAAGAACGAACTCTGGAAAAGAACTACCCAGCCCACGTAACGAATAAAACGACCATCAAGTTCTATGAACCTTTCTTAGAGACAAGAAACAAGACACACAAAATACATATAAGGAACCGTGCTTAACATCTCACTGTAGCAGCGTGCAACCCGATCCAAACAACATACCCGTGGCGGTGTGCTTCTCGAGCCACACATAACAATAAATAAGGAAGTACCCATCATGCCATAATGTTTATACCTACGAAATACCCGAATATCGACTACAAGCACACCAAGTGCAAAAATACAACCCTGGGGAGACGAATAGCGCCATATGCTACAAAACCTAAGCACAACTAAGGTACGATAAATGACCTGCATCTCGAGAACCATCTTGCTCATATAACACCACAAGCTACACGGATCCACGACACATGTGCAGATAATCAAGCCGTCTCACAACCTACATGGCACAATAGAGTATTACATGGAATAGCTGATGACGGGAATAACATCCAACGCCCGAAGACTCCTCCATAAGCAATGTTATGACGAATGAACATATCCAATCAGACATAGAGCACACATTCACATTAGAACTACCAACGGACCTCAAATCGATTCTCATCATACCATGCTAGGTCAACAGTTTTTTAAGGATCCACAGTGGCCCTATTCTGTAAGGCCCCGTGAAAACTTGTACTCAAAACTTAGAAGCTCGTAGTGCTAAGTTGTGAATATGTGTTAGAAATGTGTAAAATTCTTCACGTGAGCTAAGCATTTAAAAATCAAGAATTAAAGTTTTCTAGAAAAGTGCTATTATACGGTCTAGAATGCGGTCGCAAATCAAGTATGCGGACCGCATTTCTATCGCAAAGTGAGTCACTGTGTTAGCCAAATTTGAGGTCAAAAATGCAGTCCATTATGCGATCGCATAACTGATATGCGGACCGCATAGTCGTCGCATAATTATCTTAGAATTTTGTAAAGGGCAGTTCTGCGGTGCATTATTCGACTGCAGAACGGGTATCAGACCGCATTTCCACCGCAAACCAGGACAGAATGATCAGATTTTGGGAGCACTTTTGCGGTCCATTCTGCGGGCCACATTTCCACTTTGCGATCGCAAATCTGACTCGGGGCTCCAATTTTCTAATTTTTATACCCGACCCCCTATCGATATATTCGGTATGATAGCTCATTTTAAGCATATCTTCTGAGGCTTTTAGAGAGAGAGAGAGAGAGGTTCTTAGAGAGGGAAAGTGTCTCCCATCAAATTACTCCTTGAGCCTTGCTAAAACATTGAAAAAAATCAAGTGAAGACACCTGAATTTTCATTCCCAAGAGGTAAGATTCATCACCTCAACTCTTATTTCTATAACTTAGCTATAAGGGGTCATTAGTGAAGTAATTTATGAGTATAAGAATGAAATTCTTGCATGCATATCACACCATAGGATATTGGAAAGTAGAAAACTAAAAAGAAGGAAATTGGGGGTATAAAATGATAGAAATTCCTCACAAAAAGGGGCCTAAGATCACAATGCACCTTTAGTGTTTGATGATATGCTCGAACCAAGATAGAATTTCATTCTCGTCTCTAATTCTCGGTTCAATTTGTAATTCTTACACAATAGATCGAAGTGCTAAGAGTTCCGAAATTTTGTAAAGAGTAAGGAAAGCTATATTGAGGTATGTATGGCTAAAACCCTTTTTTTTTTTAAATTGAGCTCCGTTGGCGTTTATGCAAATGTGGTAAGATTAGAACTTGTTGATGTACCGATTGTTATTTCACATGAATTGGTTTGCAATTATATATATATATATATCAACTTGAAGAATGTGCCTTAACGTGTGTAATCAACTATCCTTGATATTTAAGGATGTGTGAAGAATACAAATCATGTGTTGACATGCCTGGGCTATAAGCCAAGATCAAAACTGAGTTTGTCGTGCTAACTATGTGAAATCCTACTTATGTTTGCAACTTGAGTTGCTTCTGTATGTGCCTATGATCACAAATTGCTAGATGGACATTGAAAATGGAAAAGATGTGATAAATTGTGGCCCTAAGTGCCAATGAATGGATATGATATATGTGAAATAAAGATTCCAATGAGATGAATAATGACAAAGGAACACCGCCTAGGTAAGGCGGCCTAGCCGATCAGGTCGTGATCGGACTCCGCTCAAGATAGCAGTGGTGTTGAGAACAGTGATGGGTATGTGAAAGAAGTGCCCCAGATTGAGTTATGGAAATTATGTGGAAGATTATATGGTTGATTTATGTGATGATGTGGTGTCCGGTTAAAACCTTTGAATTACTCTTGTGATTTTCTTGTTCTTGATTGATAGTTCTTTCTAGTAAAATGGTGTTTAGTTATACATACTAGTACTATTCCATGGTACTAACGTCCCTTTTGCCGGGGGCGCTACATTTTTAAATGAATGTAGGTGGCTCCATTGGGGATAGTGCCGATCGCGCGTAGCAGGTTACCTTCTTCTCCAAGACTTGGTGAGCCCCTTCCTCCTTCAAGGGGTTGTATTGTATATCTTTTGTTGTCGTGGACTTCCATTTTTGAGGTATAGCCGGGGCCTTGTTGCCGGCATTGTCGTACTCATATTCTGTATCCTTAGAGGCTCCGTAGACATATGTGTGGGTCATGTATGGGTGTTGTGGGGTTCATGAACTATGTTGTAATTATAAACTCCTGCTATCTATACATTGTAACTTTATGGGAATCTCGGATATTAACTTTAACTATGGTCTAAGCCTGTATTATAAAATGAACTCTCATGGTTAACTTATTCATAAAGAGTGGGGTAGGAAGTGTGTGATAAGGCTTGCTCGGTTGGGTTCACTCGATCGAGCGCCGGTCGCGCCTCCCGAGGTTAGGGTGTGACATATTCATGACACACACGAGCAGCCGTTCAATCCGCAACAAACTTCCACAGTCCACAACCAAATGAATAGAGCGCCCTTCAAGCATAAGCTCTCACATTAGCGACGTTACCAAAATCTCCATACTTGGTTTCAATCCTTAATAATCAAGTGATTAACATGTCACACTTATACACATTTCCCCGTGGGATACTCTCCCACGACCTTCTGCACCAGGCAGCAAAGTCTGCACATCTATACCACTGACCATACTAATTGTGTAAAGCAAATCAAGAATCCGCAAATCAATACACAAAGCCTCTTACACAGGACACCGTTCTCAAGTGACACTAAAGAAAATGCCAGCTTACTCTGAACATTTGAATTATTCCCTGCTCATCTAAGCTCATGACATTCTGGTCGACACCGAACCGCAACCTTGATCCTCCACTTTCAATCCCCATGCCGCTCACTGCACCTATCATGCCGCTATGCGAGGGTACAAGAACTCATCGTAACCCTTGAACTACTAGTAGAATAAAAAATTCATTGTCTAGAAACCTTTCACTTAACTCATTTCAGAAGAACCATTGTGACACGCAACTGAATTCCTATAACCGTAGAAAATACAAACTTCAAGTCGTGGTCTAAACCGTCATAACTCTTTCAGGATCTATTTACCCATAACAAGGTCATTTGAATCGTATACCTCCCAAATCAATCAAATCATGGTGGCTATCAAGCCCGCACGTACAACCACAAACCACCCGTATAACTTAACATGCCGAAGGAAGTGATCATTGCCTCAATCATGCTGATTCAACCATTACTAACCGACCCAAATTCTCCATATTTACTCTAGACTTGCCTTAGAAATAAATAATAGCTCCATTCAAAACATAATGTAATCCCACAACACTCATCCCGAGTGACACAACTCATGAAACCACGTCGTCTCAATACCCACGAACCATCGCATACCCTCCTTATGCGCACAATAGCATCTCCAGCTGGTACACCCATTTTGAAAAATCCTCTACGAACCCGAAGTTGTTTGCTCCCATTTCTCCAATACTACACCGCAGCCCCGATGATAACATCGAACACTCCAAGTCGCTTTCATAATCCACTGTAAAAACTCGATCCTTAACCACACAATGGACTTGAAATCCTTAGGCACCGCACTTTAATTCTTGAACCCACTAGAACCATTGTTGAGAGTCACCCACTCTGACCTAGTCCCGAGTATAATCAAACTCTAATGCTCTGTTAGCACATGAACACTCCCAAATAAGCAATCAGCTGAATTGGTTTCCTTGTACATCAGATCCATAAGAAGCATAAACTCTGAGACATCCCAAAACCTGGACATGAATGGTTAAGGCCAAATATAACACACATTCATCAAGTTCTTTTCTCGAATTACCCCTGATGTTTTCTTTTCTTAGTCATAATGATCCACCAATGCACCGATAACCAGAAATCGCACCTGCAGAGAACCACGTGATCCGATCGTAGACGGTGGGCTCCCCTACTTAGCTTTAAGCTACTATCCCATAATGTAGAACCCACAAAAATTCTTCCTTCTCAATTACCATGATCTCGCACCGTTAACCCGCCAAATTTCTTGTAGTCTCTTGTTAAACATTTCATGAACGTTCCGAATTATCAGCCACAATCGTACATTCGACCTTCTGTCGAGAACTCTTTGTAGAACTTCATCAAAATCACGCAACCATTAAGCTTCTCACAGGAGATAACCCACCTATGGAATTCCATACCGACATCTTCCAACGACGCTGCACTGGGTACAACTACTACGAAATCAGTAAACGTTTCTGAGCCCATGCTCGTCCATCAGCTGTACAAGTCTGTTCATTCCCCATTGACATCAACTGAAATTCTGACAATACCTTCCAAAATCGAAGTCACGTTGCATCCAAAAATGATAATCACACCCCTCTTCATTTCAAGCAAACTCCTCTCTGCCATATTCAATCTTCTCCAGCACAGTAGCCACCATCCCAAATAAGATCCGTAGACCAAATCACTTTCCACCACGATTCCTAAATTGCCCTAAACTTTCTCAAGGCATGTGGCAATCCTACCACAGAATATATACGCTACTATGCTACTCCCACTTCAGCTAACCTATCTCCCTAAGCAACTTCTCAACCTCTATTGTTCATACTTGACCTGCGAGACACCTCTCATCATGTGTTTCCTCATCCTTCGCTGCCCAAATGCTGCCTCAAATCAAAACCCATCTATGTAGCACTTGAACAAATAAATTGTTACCAACTCTAAACCACCTCAAAGATCATGTTTCTCGAGCCATCGGCATTAGAAACAATGGTTTGATTCTGAAACCGTTTCTCAGGCACCATTTCACAACACCCTGCCCCAAGGGCAAATCAAAGAAAACCATAACACCGGCGAACCTTAATGCGTTCAAACAAGGACGACGACACCACATCACAATGAGAATTCCATCACGCTCAGAAATATCAAGTCTCGTTACTCCATCAACCAAAGCCTGAGCATACATAGTCCGATTTCTATTCCTCCGCTGGAATTAAATGTCGAACCTCTAAATCATGCACTGAGAAATCCTTCTTTCAAGCATTCACTACATTGACACATAAACAAGCACCCTACTATTACACCAACACTGTGCGATAACAACGCATGCACATCATAATAATCTACGCATAGCCTCGAAATCATAGGAAATATAGATATTGAGCTAAAATGACATAACATTACTCTGCAAGGCGACAATAATAGCCTGCCCAAATACGTAGGGAGAAACATCCTGCACCATGTATGCAGTACCACTACAACTTCTCGATGCCCAATTGATAATGTCGCATAATATTGAGTAGGAAGGAAATAAAGGCATAACCTCAAAGGAATCAAATCGCACAATAAGGAATCAAGAAGGAAAGTGCTCCTAACAGCCCTGTAGCCTCTCCAAGATAAGTACAGATGTCTCCGTACCGATCTGCAAGACTCTACTAGACTTGGTCATGACTCGTGAGACCCAAGTGAACCTAGAGCTCTAATACCAAGTTGTCATGAACCTAAATCTACTATAGGCCGTGATGGCGCCTAATGGCGCCGTTAGGCTAGCCAACACTTAAATATTCATTTTCATTATTTTCGAAATCATAAATTAGTGTATAAAAGAAATGAAAGGCAATAATAATATATAAATGCGTAAGCATCAATTAGCATATTCCAAAATCCGGTGTCACAAGTACATGAGCATTTACTAGCGAGTACAATAATAATACAACATCTGTTTAGAATGTAAATAAAACAGAATAAAGTAAATAGTCTGATGAAGACGCTATGGGCTGTGATGCGTAGCCTGGAATGCAGCTCACCATAAAGTCTCCTCAGCAGTCGCGCCTATGCGCCAAGATTACCACCAGATGAACCTGTCGGATCCTGCACATTTAGTGCAGAAGTGCAGCATGAATACACAAATCAACGCGTACCCAGTAAGTATCTAGCCTAACTCCGGAGAAGTTCTGCGAGGGGTCGACATCGACACTTACTAGAGGTCCAATAAAGCAATATGGTAAATCATAAGAAGTTGTAAATCACAACAATAATAATGGGGTAGAACCGTAAGTCATATAATCTTCTAAAAATTTCTTTTAAAGATATAAATCTCTCAGTCTCGTATTTTATCTAAACAGCTCAAATATATCAAGTGCCAGTATCAAACGGATAGGGAAATACTATATGAAGTGTAAGACATCAGTGGAAGGATAGACTCGTGAATATTCTGACTACTAGCGATATAATGCACGATTAAGCCGAGGTCATACAACTCGATCCAGAATACTAAGTACACTGTCGAGGGTCGAGTGGCACGAACCATAGATACACCTATTATACTGGGAAGGCGTTCGGCCCGCTCCACAAGAAAGGAAGAAAATTGTCGAGTTACGAGACACGTGCTTACAATACAGTATATGAGCACAAGGTGAATATAACCTTTACCATTTCTCAAATAACTTGCCAACAACTCAAGGTGATAAGGCTCGGCCTAATATAAATGTACATTTCTAAATCAACTTCAATTATAAATTCAATTAATTATGCCAACAGAATGAGTTCAAATAATTCAGGTATTTCATGATAGAGTCCTAAGTCTACCCGGATATAAACATGCTTTAGCTACGTACGGACTCTCATCACCTCGTACATACGCAGAACTCACAACTAGTAGCACATAACAATTACATCCCCTAGGGGTTAGTTTACCCCTCACAAGGTTAGACAGGAGACTTACCTCGCTCTGAAGTTCCATAACCGACTCCAACGCCTCTCTAACTCTTCAATTCAAATCCGAACGATCCAAAACTAGTCAAACAATGTGGAAATCAATCAAAATATACTCCAATGTGTATAATTCAACAATTTATAAAAATTCTCAACTTCGCTCAAAAAGTCAACAAAGTCAACCCTCGGGTCCACATGCCCGAATTCTGAAAAATTTTGAAGATAAATTTTACCCTTGACATCACGAACTCAAATATATGATTTATTCCCCATTCTATATCCAATTTCGTGGTCAAATTCCAAATTTACCATATTCCAGGTTTTCCACCAAAATCCAAAATTTCTACAAATTTCCATGTTTAAATCCATATATAAACCATGTATTTAATTCACAATACGCGGAAATTACTTAACTTGACATAGATGATGAAAATCCCCCCCCCCCAAGAGCTCCAAAAATCGCCCAACCAAATTAAAATGTGAGAGAAATGGGCTAAGTCTCAGATTAAAAGCACCTACTGCCCATCGACTTTCGCACCTACGGACGAATTTGTTGCACCTGCGAGCTCGCTTCTGCGAGAAAAATCTCGCTCCTGCAGAAGTCCACTGTCAGCAGCCCATCGCACCTGCGGAAATTATTCCGCTCCTGCACAATGGCACTTGCGACACTGCCTCGCGCATCTACGCATTTACCCCCACCTGGAGCAGTGGCGTCGCTTCTACGCACACGCAGGTGCGCTGCTATTCTTCTCTTATTCGATCACATGCCCAACTCGACCAAGTCGCTTATGCGAGCTTCATCTATCTTTTGCGGAGTCGCTTCTGCGACCAAGGCTTCACAGACGCGGTTGCACCAGTAAACCAAAAATTCCAGCAACTTCAACAAGGCTCAAATCGATCCGAACCCCGTCGGAAACCCACCCGAGCCACTCGGGGCTTTAACCAAATATACCAACATGTCCCAAAATACGATGCGAATTTAGTCGAGGCCTCAAATCATGCCAAGCAACATCAAAACTACGAATCGACGATCGAAATCCTTCTTTAAACTTTCGATTTCAAAACTTCGATGAACGCGTCCGAATCATATGAAAACATTCTGGAATGACGCCAAACTTTGTGTGCAAGTAACAAATTAAGATTCAAACATATTCCAAGGCTAGGAACCCAAACGGACATCGATAACACCAAAGTCCACTTCAAACCAAACATAACAAATTCTTAAACTTTCAAAATGCCAACTTTCCATAATAAGCACTGAAATGCTTCCGGACCACCCGAACATACGCCCAAGTACAAAATCATCAGACGAACCTATTGGAACCTTCAAATTCGTATTCCGAGGTCATTTAATTAAAAGTCAAACCTTACTCAATTCTTCCAACTTAAAGCTTCTGAAATTAGAATTTTCCTTCCGAATCAATTTCGAACTTCCCAAAATCCAATTCCGACCACACGTACAAGTCGTAATACATGAAGTGAAGCTACTCAAGGCCTCAAACCGCCGAACGATGTGATAGAGCTTAGAAAGACCGACCAGGTCGTTACAATAGCCCAGTCCACGATAATCTATGAAACCATTTTTAAGTTGCTAAAGAAGGATGCTGCCACGAAATGGATGGAGGAGTTCCAGAAAGCCTTCGGCAGAATCAAAGAGTATCTTTCAAGCCCGCCAGTGCTTGTTCCCCCTAAACCATGAAAGCCATTGTTGCTCTATTTGTCAGTCTTGGATAACGCCTTCGGCTGTGTGTTGGGGCAGCATGACGAAACTAGAAGAAAAGAGCAGGTCATCTACTACTTAAGCAAGAAGTTCACGCCATGCGAGGCCAAGTATACCTTGATAGAACGCACTTGTTGTGCTCTGACAGGGATTTCTCAGAAGCTAAGGCATTACGTCGGCATATATTACGCATCTGATATCTCGACTTGACCCGCTCAGATACATTTTTTAGAACCCAATGCCTATCAGAAAGCTAGCTAAATGGTAAATTCTCCTCAGCGAATTTGACATTGTGTACATAACTCAGAAGGGTATCAAAGGACAAGCTTTAGCCGATGACCTCCCCGAGAACCCATTGGATGGAGATTACGAACCGCTTACAATGTCTTTCCCAGATGAAGAAGTACTATATGCCAGGGAGGATATTATAAAATCAAACCCTGGATGGAGATTGTTTTTCGATGGAGAAGCAAATTTCAAAGGAGTCGGAATTGGGGCAGTCCTTATTTCTGGGGTCCTCCTGGACAAGACTTCCCCGTTGAGGAAAAAGTGGCTACATCATCTTTGTAGCCATCGACTATTTCACCAAATGGGTCGAGGCATCTACTTACAAGGCCGTCACAAAGAAGGTAGTGGAAGACTTTGTCCGAAACAACATCGTCTGCATATTTGGCATACTGGAGTCTATCATTACTGACAATGCCGCTAACCTCAACAACGCCTCATGAGGGAAATCTGCGAGAAGTTCATAATCGTCCACCACAATTCCACAGCCTACAGACTGCATTTGAATGGGGCAGTCGAGGCAGCCAACAAGAATATCAAGAGGATTCTGCGAAAGATAGTGGACAATCACAGACATTGGCACGAGAAACTATATTTTGTTTTATTAGGTTATCGGACCACCATGAGAACATCTACTGGGGCAACACAATACATTTTGGTATACAGCACTGAAGCTGTAATACCCGTGGAAGTCAAGATACCATCCTTAAGAGTCATTCAAGAAGCAAAATTGAACGACGCAGAGTGGATACGACTCAGGCAAGAACAAGTCATGCTCATTGACGAGAAAAAAATGGATGCAGTGTGCCATAGACAGCTATATCAGAACAGGATGGCTAGTGAATTTAACAAAAGGGTGAAGCCTCACCAATTCACAACGGGGAAGTTGGTTCTGAAGAAAATCTTTCTCCATCAAGAAGAAGCTAAAGGGAAGTTTGCACCAAACTGGCAAGGTCCTTACGTGGTTCACCGAGCACTTTTTGGTGGAACTCTAATCTTGGCAGAAATGGATGGAAGAGTCAGCACGAAGCCTATCAACTCATACGCAATGAAGAGATACTATGTCTGAAGATAAATGGAGTTAGGGTTATTGATGTAACAGAACTATGTTCAAACCTGACATCCCACAGAGGGATACGTAGGCATCCCACCCACATAGGGTTCGATTTCTCTCCCACCTTCTCTTGTAATAGAAAAACCAAATATTACTTTTGTATATTGTTTAGGAATTACGCTGACTTGATTTCCTCAGAAAGGAATACATAGGCAATCCTCATCGTATTTAGTCATATTTTGCAATTGAACTACATTCAGGTCTGATTCCAGTTGGATACGTAGGCTGTCTGTGTCAGACTCGACCATTTTAATTCTTAGTCTCATCATTTTGCATTTGTTGTAATAGAACTACGCTCCGACCTGATTCAGTTTTGGATATATATGCTATCTAAGTCAGGCTCGGTCATCTTCCTCATATTTTATCATCATCCCACGAACTACGTTCATACTAGATTCCATTTTGGATATGTAGGCAACCTGAACGGGTTCAGTCATAACCTTAGGAAAGCCTTTGTAATGCATTAGTTCTAATTAGGACGCAGTCGCAATAGAAAGTATCTATACTGTAAGAGATGTCATGGAAGATCGACATCAACAGGATGAAGTTCTCAAAGGAATATGTTCGCGTGTGGAGAACATTTCGTAACATGTCATAATCTAAAACGACGGCATTTGCTTAAAAGAAACAAGTATTTTCAAAATGTCTTCTAAATTATATATATATATATATATATATATGTGTGTGTGTGTGTGTGTGTGTGTGTGTGTGTGTGTGTGTGTGTGTGTGTATGTGCGTGCGTGTGTGTGTGTGTGTATAGTAACTTGTTCCTTTTACCGAACTTCGTGGCGCAAACATGTCAAAGGCTGGGGAAACCAACACTGTGGCTAACACAAACCAACTCCCCTCCGCCCTCCCACCAAGAAGTTTTCTTTAGGTGCAGGGCCAACAGGGAATAAGGAAGCGCGAGGACTACATTGCGGCGAATGACGGACGCACCACTTGCCTAAGATTATCTCTCCTTTTTTTTGCTTAAAATTTTCTAGCACAGCTAATGCTAACTTCTGAATCCTCTACAGGTGCCTCAGAATCATACAGCTGACACGGAAATTTATACATAGTAAACGGCCTGCTCAATCAACCAGAGCACCCTCTACAAATCGCATGTCGACTTCACCAACCGAAGTCCTGTATATAGCAAACTGTCAGCTCAATCAATCGGAGCGCCTTGTACAAATCGAATGACGGCTTCACCAACTGGAGGCTTGTATATAGCAAATTGCAAACTTCGCCAGAAAAAGCAATTCGCAGCACTGCTCTTTCAATCACGAATACCGGGGTATACAATAAAAAACCTTGTTACCAACGTCTTTCCAATCGATGGTCGCAACCTAGCTTTGCAGTCAAGAGTATCTCTTGGGCATGCTTTCATTTTCTTTACTATTACTTTGAATGTTTTGACGTTTTGCTCATGCAGCTTTAGGTATGATAACAGTTTTTATCAATTTTGACGTTTTGCTCATGCAGCTTTAGGTATGATAATAGTTTTTATCAATCCCTCCTGAACGGAGAATACTTTACATCTCAATGCAAAGCTCTCCCAACAAGCGGAGATGCACTTTACAAAACGAGCTCTCCCAACAAACGGAGATATCTCTCATTGCAAAGCTCTCCCAACAAGTGGAGAGCGCTTTACCAATCAAGCTCTCCCAACAAACGGAGATAATTTTCAAATGCTCCAACAGCTGCAGAACGCTACACAGCCCGTCTAACAAATCGAATCAGGATCAAGTATCTCATCATCCCAATCCCAAATAACGGCTCACCGGCAGCCAAGCATCATCATTTATGCATCATTTACATCGCATCTTAATATATTCTACATTATAATATATTGGTATGCATATATTTCATTTGTTTTGCAGGGACAAACATTGCAGCATGGAACTTTCTCTTAGAACCAGACCAAACTACAGCATTATGGGGCCAGCCAACCTAGTAGGGGCCTAAGACCCCATCTCAGGACGATCAACGAGCTCAAAATTTTGAATCACCAGGCTGCAAAATTCAAGTTAGCATGAGTGGCCTATCTTCCATCTTGCCATATCGTCACAATACGATACTGGGGCAATTCCTGCGACTGCCACTTCCCCAAAATCAATACTCCAGAACTACATGAGGCCTGATCCTCGTTAAGCCCGAGGTATGTAAGAAATTCAAAGCCAGAATTCGGCCCCTATATCTCCAAAACTCTTTCCAAAATCTTCCAAATCCTGCAATCCTTATGCCAGTCTTGCAATGTATGCCTGAAGTTGGGACAAAATTAGCCTTGGGTTCAATTTCTTTGCCCGAAAACTCTTTCATCGTCTCCGGCAACTGTTGACGGTCAATTTTTACCCTCAATTTTAAACTTAACTTATTTATACTTAATAATTTGCAATAAATGTTTTCAAAGTATTTTCAGTAATGAATACCTATTTTTAGAAATTAATTCAGTATTAGTTTCAAAATTAAGCATTTGGTATTAGTATGATGTAATTACAAATTATATTTACAATTTAAGGATTATAAAATAATTTCTATTCGTAAGTTATATAACTAATTCAATAAATTACTTCTTAAAATAGTTAATTAGTTTACCAATTCAATAGTTCAAATTAATGTCCTAGTGAAGTATATTTATATATAATCAATTAATTACAATAATTAGTATTATTTAACAATAATAATTTTCATTGCATTTTATTGAAACTATTAAAGTTATTCAACTTAAATTCAAAAGGGATTAAAGGAAAAGGCCACAATTGCAATTCTTGAATCAATTATAAAATGGCTACATTTTAAATGATTTTTAGCCCAATATAAGGCCCAATCCGAAATAACTCATTCCAAACACCCCATCTCCATTCTAATGTGGCAATTCGTGCCATCTCCTTTGCACCAATCACTGCGTGCCACGTCATATTCCCTCACCGCTCACAAAACAAACACACTCGCATCTGAGTCGTTGGTCCATCTGATCAACGGCTCACATTTATTCTCAATTTTTTTTTTGATTTTAAATACCCGCCCCAGAGATCTCATTCCCACCGTCCAAAATCTCTTAATCCAACGGCCACTGAAATTTCGCTCCAAAAATCTTTAATGACCAAATTATCAAGACCGTTGATCTCAAAGATCAACGACCCATATTCCATCTCTCAAATTTAACCCTAGAGACGGACCCCTAATCCCCCAAACCATAATCATTCACTCAGAGACTCGCCGCCCTCATTTCCCTAAACTCTCTCTTTTCTCTCATCCGTCTCCAGCCTATCAATCCCAAATCCTTGCACAAATTGTGCAAGGTCACATAAATCAAACCCCAAACACTCAATCTTCCTCCCTATCTGCGAATATCGTTGTTATTTTCCTCTTTCAATCACTGGAACTGAAACGCCCAGTTTTGAAACCCTAAGCTCAAAACACCATTAATTTGATTCCTACCTTGTTCTTTCAAATCAAACATACATAACACTCATCTTGTCCCTGGGCTATGAAGTCTGATGTTATTTTTTTGTTTCATCGAAGAAATTTTTAAAACCCCAGTTATGAAATCACAGACCAAAATATGAAACTTCACATCTTTGATTTTCCTTCATGTTCTATTAAATCGGAGCATGCATAAGCACGTTTCATAGCCTCAACAAGATTATTCAAACTCCAGAGGTCAAATGCAATGACCTCTGGATATTGGAGCTTTGATCTATGGGTTTTCCTTCAACGGTCAGCTTTTCTCACTCAGGTAACGTGTTCACCATTTTTCACTCCGTCTCCCAGATTTTTCACTCGATTTTGTTAACATCATCAATCTTTCGTCACTTTCCACTCATGATTTTGAATCTGTTTGAAACCCTAGAGCCTTAATGGCACTATAAAAAAGGGCTTTAATGTTCTCACCTAACAATCATCTACCACAACCGAGAATCACCAACTAGACAAAAATCATCTAAGACCAATTCTGAGATTTCAAAAACCTAGGGTTTATTACTGATTCCTTTTTTTGTTTCTGAGTACTTTCGCTTCTTCGAGCTTGAAACTTTGGGGTCTTAAGCAACTAAGAGAGATCCTTGTTTGGTCTGCTACTCTCAAAAAGGTCAGAACCTCTCTCATTATTCTCTTTCTTTCATTTTTTTGAATACTACAAGCATGCCAAATTAGGTTTTGTATATTGCAGTTGTTCTATGATATTTAATATGCTAACATATTTGTGCTATGTTAGTTTAGTAGTTACTTGTGATTAGTTGTCTTACTTTGAGTCTTTAGTCAGTGACTGATTAATCATTAATCGATTTCTTTTGATCTTTGTTCTGAGTTTCCAACAATCTCCATGCCTAAGTTATTATATGTTCATGTTCAACATGGACTTCATGGCTTTCATTGACCTGCAGTAAGCTTATCCTTATTGCATCTCTGTAGTTTTTGTGAGTTTTGAAGTTGAGTTTATTACCCGATAACCATAACTAAGATGAATCTGAAGTTGTTTAAGTTTATATCCCATGTCTTTTAACCTTAAGCATGAACTTTAAGTGTTTAAATGCTCTTCTCTGCTTATGGTTGTTAGACTATTTCTGAGTTGCCACTATGGTCTTTTACTTTGTTTAGTTGCTATTATTTCTGTTAACCTAATCTTGTTTGAACTAAACCTATCTTCTCTTCTCCTAGTAGACCTATTACATACACTTGCTAAGACTAAGTTATCCTCCCCCATAACATAACCATGGTCCTATTTCCCTTCTTCTTTGTTATAAGAATCGATAACTTGTACAGCCTGACTTGGCTATTTTCTTGATCAGTTAACATCTTCAGCTGCTAGCTCAATCTAAAACTTACTATGTATCATATCCATTGTGGTTAATCTTTTAGGGTTATCATTGATCTTTGAAAACTAGCATGTATTTTGTCTCTTAATATTGTCTTCCCTTTACAAGGGATCTATTTCCACAGTGTTGATTATTCTCGTTTTTTAATTATATGTCTATATATCAGTCATGTGTATTTGAATATGTTGAAAATCTGGGAATGTTTCTAATAACCTTCTTTTATTCTTTTAGACATGTATACATTTGGGCCTGCTGAATTCCTAAGGAACTCGGGCCCAAACCAGCCTTGCTGCATCTTCGGAGAGTCCAGTCTTGCCATAGCCGCGCCTCTCAAATTGCTGGGCCTACCTTTAATAGGCCCAATCTTCAAAGTCAAATCTTTTCCCTTACTCCTTCATTACTGCCCATTATTTTCGTAGCTTAGTTCATTGCCTTAATTATTTTTGCTTATTGCCTTTGTTGTCTTATCGCATTTTTGTTAGCATTTATCAACACACATATATTAGATTACATGAAACTTAGGCAAAGCTTAAATAATATAGGACTTAAAAAGAATAGCTAGTAATTGATACTCGCCTCCGGTTAATTCCAACTTGTTTATCTTATACCCTCACTCTTCTTAAAGGATTTTTGAAGCTCAGGTCTTTCATTGGAACTGCAGCATGTTTTCAAAGAAAATTAGAAAAGAATCACTGATTTCACCAACTCGGAATAACATCAGATTTTTCATAAAAAAAGAAAAAGGCAGTAACAAACAGACTTAAATGAATTTCCAAAGACTCGCTTCTTTAGATCTTCTTGTTTCAAGAAAAACTAAAGTATATTTGAAAATCATTTTTCTTACAAACAACTCTTACGATTACTCTAGCATCTATTATTCAAAGTACTTACTTTTATGACTTAATAATTACTGGCCTTAAAATCTAGATCACTTTCAATAACTATTTATAATTCCATGCCCCTTCCAAGTCTTATATGTACTCATTTAACATGTAATAAACCATACCTTAGTGATAATTAAGCATAGTATAAATAACTGATTCCTTAAAATTAGTCTAAGTCTTATGGAACTACCTCAGATAGATTTTAAGGGGTACCTAACACCTTTCCCTTAGAAGAACAAAAACCCTTACCCATGATCTCACCGAATCGCTTACCTGTAATGAACATAACTTAGTAATTAAATAGGAACCCTAGTATACCTTTAAATATTAGGTGGCGACTCTCTTTTATCAACAATAGAGAAACCACAAGTTGAATCCTTTCTTGACTGGTGCAAAATAAGGTGCAACAAGTACAACTTCAACGTGGATGCTGCAAGTATAGTGTCGGCCATTGGTCGCATCAAGGAGACCAAATGGCCTAAGCCACTTCAGTCTGATCCCGCACAATGGGATTACAACTTGCTGTGTAAGTACCATGGTACTCATGGTCACAGCTAAGGGAGGAAGTGGCTCGACAATTTAACAATAGACATCTTCGAGAATTCCTAAGTGAGCGGGCCAAAAATCATTTCAAAAACAGGGACGTCAATAAACAAATTGAGCAAGAGGAGCCTCAACACGTGACAAAATGATCATTGGGGGAGTGAATGTCCCACAAGGGCCAATGATAAAACGCACCAAAGTTTCTATCACCAGGGAAAAACGCACCCGGGATTACATTCTGGAGGGTCCATCTCGTTTAGTGACGAGGATGCCGAGGGAATCATCCAGCTCCACAATGATGTACTGGTAATATTCGCACTTATCAATAAATATTGAGTTAAAGGTTTGTTAATTGATCCAGGTAGCTTGGCCAACATCATCCGATAGAGGGTCGTAGAGCTATTGGGATTATTAGAACAAATCATACTGGCTGTACGAGCATTAAGTGGGTTCAACATGGAATGTGAGACGACGAAGGGTGAAATAACCCTACCAATAAACACAGTCGAGACCACCTAGGAATTGAAATTCTATGTGATTGAGGGGGATATAAGATACAATGCCTTATTTAGGAGGCCATGGCTTCACAGCCTGAGAGCGGTGCCTTCGACCCTACATCAAGCATTAATGTTTCCCACTCCGTGCGGAATCAAATTGATCTACGGGGAACAACCGGCCGCAATGGAGATGTTTGCCGTCGAGGAAGTGACCCCAATGTCCACGGTCACGACGTCAACAGTAGAGGACTGGCCGAAGAGATAGAAACTAAATAGCAAATAGCGGTCCCGACCCTAACCGGACCGGGGAAATAGTAGGAGCATCAAGCAAACGAGGAGGATGATTACGATGTTCCGAGATCCTTTATAGCACCCGATGATACTGATGCCACCAAATCGACAATCGAGGAATTCGAGCAGGTCATACTGAACGAGTACCTACCAGACAGAAAAGTAGACATGGGCACGGGTTAACTGCCGAGCTCAGGAAAAAACTTATTGATTTTCTTAAAGCTAATACTGATTGTTTTTCCTGATCCTACTTAGATATGACAGGGTTCCCACCGGAGGTGACATCTCACGAGTTGAGCTTGGATCCAAAATTCTACCTGGTCAAACAAAAGAGGAGGCCGCAGTTCGAGACCAAACACGCATTCATCAAAGACAAGGTATCTAAACTTCTGAAAATAGGTTATATTCGGGAAGTTAAATACCCGGATTGGCTAGCTAACGTAGTGGTCGTTCCTAAAAAGGGAAAGAAACTTAGAATGTGTGTAGATTATAAGGATCTAAACAAGGCATGTCCAAGGATTCATTTCCTTTGCCTAACATCGATCGAATAATCAATGCTACGGCCGGCCATGAGATACTGAGTTTTCTCGACGCCTATTCCGGGAACAACCAAATTCAGATGGACCCGGGCAACCAAGAAAGACTTCTTTTATAACTAAACTCGGCACCTACTGTTACAGCGTAATGCCGTTTGGGCTAAAAAATGTTGGTGCCACGTATCAACACCTAGTTAACTGGATGTTCGAAGAACAAATAGAAAAATCAATGGAGGTTTATATTGAAGATATGTTAGTTAAATCCATGTGAGCAGAGGATAACTTGAAGCATTTTTAGGAAACCTTCGACATAGTGAGGAAATACAACAAGAAACTGAATCCGGAGAAGTGCGCCTTCAGGGTTGGCTCGGGCAAGATCCTCGATTTTATGATATCCAACCGGGGAATATAGATCAACCCAAACAAGATAAAATCCATAGAGGATATCACCTTAGTTAACAACGTCAAGGCAGTAAAAAGATTGACTGGGCGGATAGCCATATTGGGGTAGTTTATTTCGAGATCGTCTTGCAAAAGCCACCGATTTTGCTCACTGCTAAAGAAGAAGAATGACTTTTCTTGGACCTCGGAATGAGAGAAAACTTTAGAATAACTCAAACGATACCTATCGATCCCTCCTTTGTTGCACACCCCGAAGGCAAATGAGCAACTATACCTCTACTTGCTAGTTTCTAAGGTAGCGGTAAGTGGTGTCCTGGTTCGGGAAAAAGAAGGTACACAGTTTCCTATTCACTATGTTAGTAGAACCCTAGGTGATGCTGAAACAAGGTATCCACACTTAGAAAAGTTAGCACTTGCCTTGTTGAGCGCATCTAGGAAATTAAAACAATACTTCCTGTGTCACCCCATCTGTGTCGTGACCTTGTACCCGCTGAGGAATATTATGCATAAACTTGAGATCTCGGGCTGGCCAAATGGACCGTAGAGATTAGCAGGTATGATATCAAGTACAAACCCAGAACTGCTATAAAATCTCAAATTTTGGCAAAGTTCGTTACCGACTTTACGTCGGCTTTGATCCCCGAGGTTGAGAAGTAATTACTGCTCTCCTCGGGGATTATCTCGGGGGTTTGGACCCTATTCCTAGACGGTGCTTCTAACACAAAAGGGTTTAAGTTTGGAATCGTACTAACATCACCTATGGGTAACGTAATATGGCAGTCTATTAGAACTATGACATTGGCTAACAACAAAGCCGAATATGAGGCTATGATTGCATGTCTAGAACTGGCTAAGAGCTTGGGGATAAGGTGATCGAATCCAAGTGTGACTCCCTCCCCGTCGATAACCAAGTTAACAGGACATTAAAAGTAAAAGATAACCGGATATGGAGATACTTGGATAAATTACTAGTGACCTCACACCAATTCAAGGAATGAACTCTATAATATGTACCTCGACATCAAAATAACGAGGTCGATGCATTGGCCAATCTAGGGTCGTCGGTCGACTCCCACAACTTCAATTCCCGAGCAATAATTCAATTGATGAACTCGGTAATTAAGGAAGGTCACACCGAGGTAAACTCGACAAGCATGACATGGGATTGGAGAAACAAATACATAGACTACAAATTGTCATCGGATCCCAAGGAAGAGGGCCCTACGTACTAAGGCTGCCAGGTTTGGCTTGGTTGGTGGAAAAGTATATTGAAGATCATTTTTCGGGCCATTAACAAAGTCCTTGGGACCGGGGGAGACTAACTACGTTATGAGGGAAGTACATGAGGGTACTTTTGGAAACCATTCGGGAGTAGAGTCCTTAGTTTAGAAGTTGATCAAAGCCAGTTATTACTGGAACGAATGCCAGAGGCACGCCCCGATGATTTACCAACCGAGGGAGATGCTTCGCCCAGTCCTCTCCCTTGGTCGTTTATGAAATGAGGGATAGACATCGTTGGTCCCTTGCCATGGGCACCCGGCAAAACCCAATACATATTACTCGTGACCGATTACTTCTCCAAGTGGGTCGAAGCACAGCCGTTCGAGAAAGTTTGGGAAAAAGAGGTCATTGACTTTATAAGTATCATATAATATGCCGGTTCGGGATACCGTACGAGAACACTTGCGAAAACGAGATGCACTTCATCAGCGTGGAGATTAGTAAATTTCTCGAAGACCACAAAATCAAAAAAATCGTGCCAACACCCTACCACCCTATTAGGAATGGTCAAGCGGAATCAACAAACAAAACTATACTCCACAACCTAAAGAAGATATTGACCAACTCAAAAGGAAGGTAGAAAGAAATTTTTCCCAGGGTCTTGTAGGAATACCGAACGACTTCGAAGACAAGCACAGGTACAACACTTTTCTCTTTAGTGTATGGCGGGAAGCTCTGATTATGGTAGAAGTAGGAGAACCGAGCCAAAGGTTCCAATACTCTACGGAGACGTCAATTGACGAGGCCATGGCCACGAGCTTAGACTTATCGGATGAAAGGCGAGAAGCTGCCCTAGTCCGATTAGTAGACCAAAAACAACTCATGGGGAGATATTACAATGGAAGGGAAAATCCCCGATATTTCCAGGTCGGGTACTTGGTATTGAGGAAAGTTACACTGCATACCAAGAACACGATAATGAGAAACTAGGCCCGAACTAGGAAGGACAGTACAGAGTCACCGATATAACTGGCAAAGACTCATACAAGCTTTAGTCCGAGAACGGTGTACAACTACCCAACAACTGGAATGTGGCGCACTTAAAGCGGTACTACTGCTAAGGTACGGACACACTTTCCTTTGTAGTTTATTACGCTTTGAACTAACCCGTGCAGGTACAGGTCAAATTTGTGGATTAGGTCTGAAAGCACGTGTTGCACTCTTTTTCCCTTGAACCAGGTTTTTCCCGAAGAGGGTTTTACGACAAGGTTTTTAACGAGGCAATAGTAAAATGTGATGCCCTAGTTTTGAAGACCGGCTTGGGGCCAGGACTGCGGATCAACCGTATTAGACCAATAGTATCCCAGCCCTCACAAGTTCAGTTTCGAATACCAAGGGCCATCACACCCTAAGTCAAGATCCTGAGTTCGGAAATGTAGAAGGCATTTTTTATTCGATATTGAAAGCCAAGGATAGAATATTAGAATTAATTGTAAGGGTCAAACAGTCAAACAAACCATGCATGTGTAGCTCATTCTCGCCATAGCAGGAAGCTGTTTGTACCTTCATTATGTACTCTACATTCAAAGTAATAAAAGAAGTTTTCCTTCTATGTTTCATCAGTCCACATTCGCACCAGCAATATTACTGTTATGTTACTTAAATTAATATAGGGTTCAAAACCCTTAAGCCTACGGGCCTCCCCAAACATTGTTACTCAATAATAAGATCGGAAAATTTGGGCTAGCAAATCCCGGAGGCACCAAGCCTTCTAGGCAGGACCTTAACATGAAAGGCTACATCCAACTTAAACGGCTTGGAGACGTCCGAGTCCGTACACAAAAATTCAGGTCCTTACACATTTTTTTAATCTATGAAAGATTACTTCAGACCCAGTCATGGAGAGAGTCACCTTCGGCAAAGAATAATCGTGTCCGAGTAAAACATTTAATTATTTTAATAAAGACTTCATTTTTGGTTGGATCCTCCGAAGTCAAAGCAACTCGGAGTTGTTACTTGACCCATGCTTCATCCGTCATTTAGGGGAATGAACAGTCTAAGTTATGTCAAATTCTATGCTAAGGCCTCGATGGCATATTTTGACGACTGAAACACAAGTTACAAATCTTGAACATAAAGCAAATACTGAAAAAGTAAAGGACACAATATAGCCGAACGGAAAGTTCTTATATATGTACAAAAAGATATTTACAGAGGCATTGTGAAGCGGCCTCGAAATAACGAAAGCATATACAAGGGGAAGAAAAAAATAAAAACTAAGGCTTTTCCCCCCTAGTCTTTGCTAGAACCCAACTCGTTGCCCGAACCCTCGGGCTCGTATCTCTCTTTGGCCTCGGCCTCTTCGCCTCTTCAATCTCGGCCCTAGATCAAACCCCCGGACATGAATCTCCTCAAGGGTCTCTCTTCGGGATAACCACTTCACATACTCAGCCTTGGTTATTGTACCGGCCTTAGCCACCTCCACATCATTCTTATACTGGGCCAGCATATCCTGAATCTCTGAGGACTCATTAGAAGCTGCTTCCAACTTGGACTTCAATGCGATGTACTACTGGATGAGGGTATCTCGTTCCGTGACGGTCGAGTCCAGTTGTAATCAGAGATCATCGTTCACCTGAGACCATTTGTTGGCTTTATTCTTTATCTCCCAGAGCTGATCCTTGGTTGATACCAAATCCTCTTTGGTGGCATCCCGTCTGAGATCAGGTGATCCATTTTGCTCCTCAAATCTTCAGCCGAGGCTTTGAGCTCGTTCATTTCGGCCCTAAGCTGGTCGATTAGGTCTATCTTCTCTTGGACCTGCTAGGTTGTGCGGTTAGCAGTTGCGCTTAGCCTCTTATTATTAATCTCAAACACCCTTACCTTTTCGACCAAAATGGGATGTTCTTGTTCCACCGTCGAGGCCTCTTTCTGAGATTTTTCTAGTTCGGATCGGAGCACGGGGAGGTCCTCATCTTTTTTCTCACTAAGGGTTTTGTACATGTCCTTTTGACAGACCTACTCCTTGAGCTTGAACTCGAGATGACCCACCTCCATCCGAGACCGATGGAAGCTCTCATGATGAAGCACCGAGGCTTGAGGAATAAAAATGATGAAATCATTAGAATATTATAAGGCTAAATGAAACCCTTTAAGGGATATAAGAAAATGGAAACGTACCATGTTCAGCTCCTATTGTGCCTTGTTGAAAAGGCTCAGCGCATCCACTTCGTTAATCTCCGCTTGTTCCTCTTCGGTCACCAATCAATAAAGGTAGCTAGCTACGCCAACCGGCCTGGATGACACCCTAGTATCCGCCGGTATCGTAAACATGACCGTTCTCTTACGTTCAGGATCCACGCTCGGGGCGGGGAACTGCTTCACGAACTTTGGGCTCGAGCTTGGCCCACCTGACTCCGGTAGCACATCCATTTTTGGGATCTCCATGTGGCCAAAATTGGAGCAGTCCTCCAGTGCACCGACGTCCATGCCTTCGAAGAATAGGTTAAGGGCCTCATTTGCAACCTATGATGCCTCGGTCGGCTTTTCTTTGAGGGCCCGGGCCTTATCAAATAGAGACTACATGTGAGATAGTGACTCTGGAATGTCAATGAAGTCGGCGGCTTCTCTCGGAGCTGGTGTAGCTTTTCGAGAGGCCATAGCCATTGGCTTTACCTAGGTCTCCCGAGCTGAAGTGGGTTCGGCCTTACGGTCGCCTCCCTTCGGTGCTGCCTGCTCTTCTGCAGTGATGGCCGGCTCATGGGAAACAAACTTTATGTCGTCATCTTCAAGGTAGTCCCTGAGCTGGTAAAGGGAATCAGGGTCCGATACCCTTGCCCGAGTACTCTTTTTGTTGCTCATTCGGACCCTGACCTTAACCCTCTTTATTTTGTCCTCACCGTTCACGTCCGGGGAGCCAGAAGACCCCTTATTTATTCTATTTTCCTCCTCCTTCTTAACAGTAGCCTCAGCGGTAGGCTGTCCCAAAAGTGCAGGGTTTTGCAGTTGGGGACGTGGCCGCGTTCTCGTTCACCACCCGAAGATTGGTGGTCCTGAGCAAACCTGTCCAAGGAAGAAAGGGATTTAGCCAAAAATCTAGGGGAGTGAAAGGGAAAATCAATCAGTAGAAGAAGAATACTAACCATGGGAACGAGCCTCCTATTTGCCTTTTAAAAGTTTGTGTCACTCATGCTCAGAGTATGTCAATTGTTTGTAGATCCCCTCGACCCACTCCTTGAAACTAGGGATTGTATTGGGGACCGGGGCAATCACTGCACAACGGGAAAGCCATGGGATGAGAAAGGAGAGTAAAATAAAAGAATTATTTTAACTACTTAAGAGGAGATGAACTTACGTTTTGAGTTCCACTTATCAGGAAACGGTAGGAAATCGAAGGGAATGTGATCCTCGTTCTTTACTTGAACAAATTTCCCCTCCGAGCCACGGTCCCTATATTCATTGATGCTCGAGAAGGAAGCCTTCTTTGCCCGTCGGGCAAGCTTGATTAACCCCCTCAGAAGATTCGAGGGGCGTAGATACGAAGCAGGTGATCGATAGTGAACCAGGTCTCCTCTATGTCTTTAACCAAGTGACGAAGGAGAATCACGATCCTACAAAAATATGGATGGATCTACCCCAGGTAGACCTTGCACCTTTTGCAAATGTCGAGGACCACCGGGCCAAGCATGAAGGGGTACGTATAAACGCTTAAGTACCCCTCCATATAAGTTCTAATGTCCTCATCAGGATCGAGGATGACTATATCCTTGCCTTCCCACTTGCAATCCACCCGGACCATCAGGAGCGTGTCTTCGGTGATGGAGTAGATATACCTCCACATCTCTTCACCGCGATCCCCTTGTTTGGAGGCCATCTCGACCTTAAAATTGTTGTTTGTGGATCAACCTCCGGGAATAAAATCCTTAAGGGGAGGTTCCGGGGTTACCGCTGGTTGAGTCGCTTCGATGTCAGTGGCTGGGGTGGAATTATAAGGAACGGTATTTTTAAGCACGGACATCGGGGTTTTCGCAATCGATATCTAGGAATATGAAGATTTGAAGGCGGATATGAAAGTCTGAAGATGGGTGTGAAGATTTGAAGGTCAAACATGAAGATTCAAAGATGAATTATGAAAATTTGAAGATTAGAGATGAAGAAATGAAAATGTAAAGAAAAGTGTATGAAGGTCTGAAGGAATTATGAGCAAGTAAAAAGTTCGGGGGTAACTTAAGAAGGTTTTAAATCGGAACGTAAAAAAGTGTAAAAAAAGGGAAATGAAGCTTTTAATGGAGGAAGATAATTAATGCGTGATGTTTCGCATTCGAGATGGTCAACCGGCGGCTGACATGTATCCGAATTCAGAACGACACGACTGATGGGACGTTTTACTGACCCGTCAACCCGATTGTAGCGTCTGGAGAAGTGAACCGGGGTCAATCAATCACTTCTTGTCGTTTCTATAAATCTTCTCTCCGAAAAGTGAGAGAACTATTTGTGTAGGGGTAAAATCGGGGGTAAAAGTTAACCTCAATTTCCCAGTAAAGAAACGAGAGGATGGTGCGACTCGATATGACCTTGGGTAGTGCCAATGGCATTCATATATAAGAACTCGGGGAGGACGAATGGTGCGGTCGAGACCAGACACAACCAAGAGTTGAGCTCAAGCAAAGTGATGAACTGGGGCCAAGATAAAGGCAGTTAGACAGAATAATCGAGGGGCCTAAATATCCGCCCACCATCGAAAATTACAGCGCAAATCTCGCCCGATATCAACTGCGTAATAACGTTTATTAGACGCCAAAGATTTTTTTTACATTATTTAGACTTGTACTAGGATTGAGAAACTCCCCTACTATATAAAAGGGAGAACTTTTGTATTTTAGGGACCACTGTTGGCACGCATATCAAAGCAATAAATACAATTTTTGTTCTTTAGCTACTGTTCAAAGTGTTGTTCAGTTACCTGCTTATTGAGTTGTAACCGAGCTCGTTCCGAGGGTTAAATCGGAACCAATTTCCAAACGTCCATTACAAAGCTAGAGTTGTTCATCCATTACATTTGGTCTGATCGCTCTAATTTTTTTTAATTCAATTATTTTTTGTTCATTGTTCACTCGTGTTAAACTAAATCACATATCCTTTAACCGCGAATAAATTAAATTGTTACTCCGTTTAAGGGCAAACATGATTAATTATCTAAATAGTATAATGTCTATGTTAAATGAGTTATAATACTCTTACGCTAAACCATCAATCCATGACGAGTAGGATTAAATTTGAAATTGATTTTGAATATCATTACTTGTTGATATTTTAATTTTTTATGAGAAATGGATGGTGAAGGTGGTTTCGTCGAGACGTCGTTAACAAATAGGCAATGTAATTCGTCATGGTCGTAGTAATTAGAGAATATAAAAAAGCCTAGGCGTACATTATAATACTTTCCTTTTCTAAATAAAATATTTAGTAACCTATCAAAAACTTTCTCATTATTTTATTCCCACCACTATACAAACAAAAAGTGGAAAAAGAAAGAAAAGATTCCACGTGTATGTTTGACTAATGTACAACAATGAAACACTCTTAATAACTATTTCCCATAGTACTCTAATTAGAAATTAGTTACAGTATATTGTTTGGTTACTTGTTAGGTGACGGTTTGACTTCAAACATCAACCTTTTGAAAATGTAAGAACGTGAAGTGGACACTTAGCTTATTAAGTACCATTTTCAACTGGGTAAGACTCGATAGTTTTAATGTTTGTTTAGATGAAGAGAAACCGAACATGTTTTAATAATAGAAACCATTGTTTCCGTCCAAGAAAACTATTTTCGATCAGTCGTTAATTTGTTTTTAGAATGGAACGTACTCATGGGACGTTCATTGGATGTTGGAAGAGTATTAATAATGTAACAGTAAAAATTGTTTGTCTCTAGTGTGTGTAAAAGGGACTATTCGGAAAAGGTGTATTGATTAGTCAATAAAGCCAAAAGCACCTGATGGTTCATTTACGACCAATGAATACCTGCGATCTCTCTTTGATTATAATAGAGGGGACGATACTCATTCTCATAAGTCACTATTCAAATCCCATATACAGTAGAGTGCCATGATTCTTCATTAAAAGTACAATCTGTTTGTATTTGGACACGTGCTTGATTGTTTGGCCATTTGTTAGGAAAAAAAAAACTGAAAATTCCTTAGTGTACTTTTCAGAACTTGTAAAATTCGGACGTAAAGAGTTTACCGCAAACTTCCACGGTTCGAATCCATAAGAACACTATAAAAAAAAATTCTCACACCCCCTCACCCCTATACACAGGCGCACACTTGTCTCTTGTATTTGTCCTTTTACGTTTCGCGTATGATTTTGGGATATAGTATTGTTTTTACCCATATGTGTATGCTATTAATTTCGTTCCGTAGCTTTGGTATTCTATTAATGTACACTGACTTAATAAAACAAAGCATGTTGTCATATGATTACTCTTCCTAGTTACAATATATCTAGTTTCAGATATGTCAAAGTGTACATTTAATATAGCTACAGCCATCAGTTAGTTAAGCAGCTTTCTTTTATTTGAGCGCATGAAACACTTGGGATCCTTGAACTTCAAGGTAAAGACTAATGCCAAAAAGAGCTTTCCTAATTAATGTAGTATTCATATTTGAGATGGAAACTTCTAATCAGCTACTACTTGAAAAGATATTAGAAATAGGCCTATCCATTTTGACTTATATAACTCTTAATAAGACAAAATTCACTTTATTTAATTTATTGTCTTAAAGCCCAAGTCTCTCTTAATATAAGCCAAATAATACAACAAGAGACCTTGTCCATTTCTCTAGAAAGCAAAGCAAAGAAAACTTCCTCAGAATTAAGTTCCAAGAAAATGCTCAACAAACAATATTAGAAACAGAGAGAAAAAAAATGGGGAGAGCTCCTTGTTGTGATAAAGCTAATGTGAAGAGAGGGCCATGGTCACCTGAAGAAGATGCTAAGCTTAAGGAATTCATAGAAAAATATGGAACTGGTGGTAATTGGATTGCTCTTCCTCAAAAAGCTGGTGAGAAATTCTTGACCAAATTGAATTCTGTCTTTTTCCCATCCCATTTAATTCTTTTTCCTATTTTTATGGAAATAATTTTTTTTTATTTTTTCCGCTTTAATTGATGAAATGATTTTGGATCAGGATTAAGGAGATGTGGAAAGAGCTGTAGATTGAGATGGCTGAATTATCTAAGGCCTAATATCAAACATGGTGATTTTTCTGATGAGGAAGATAGAGTTATATGCAGCTTGTATGCCAGCATTGGAAGCAGGTAGAAAAGTTTTTAATTATGTCTAATTTATGTAACATCTTTTCCATTTTTTTCTTTTCCTGCTTTGGCCACTAATCTAGTGCTCTTAAATTTTCATAAATTAAATTATCATGTGTTTTCATGACTTTGAGAACTGAAATAGATCCCATAAAAAAATACTAATACTGTAGAAGAAGAACCTCAATATTGAATAAGGCTAAAAAAGAAAAGCATCAATTTGTTGGGTTCTCACTGAAGATTCTGCCATTTTATGGACATTTCTACTGCATGCATGCCAGGTTTAGATCTTGGATCAAGTCTCTGTCTTTACTTACAAACATACAGCTGTTAGGACACAGTTCAAATTGATAAACTACTCCTTTTTTTCTTCTTGATGAGAAAATCTCTGTTAAATTCAGTAATATCTAGATGGAACTTATTTTATATTGTAAGAATTTGACTTTAAATTTTCCTATACTGACAATTTGTAGATTTTTATACTAACAAGAAACTCTTCATAAACAAGCTTGATGTAAAATAGAGCAATAACTAGTTAAATTAAATTGATGTGTAACACTGTTAGTATATGTAACTTAAATCTCATATAGTATTTATGTATCAGGTGGTCAATTATAGCAGCTCAATTACCAGGAAGGACTGACAATGATATCAAAAACTATTGGAACACAAAGCTGAAGAAGAAGCTCATGTGTCTAAAATCACCTTTCTTTCCTACTACAAATTTTCAAACACCACCAACCCAACCCCAAACAATTTTCAGTTACACCACAACTAGGTCTCTCACTGGTGGCCTTGAGCACATTTCATCAGCCCAACCAAATCTTAACATGAACTTTAACTTTCAGTTGGGGACAAATCAATATTCCTATTTTCAGCCATGTCAAGATCAGAGCTTAATGAATCCCATGCAAGCAACTTGTTCCTCATCTGATGGAAGTTGCAACCAAATGAGCTATGGAAAAGATATTAAGCAAGAGGAAATGGGCAATTTTTTACAGGGTCAAATTCCAACAACTTTTGAAGAAACCCAAAAAGTTACTCTTGATTATGGTAACAATAGTGGACGTGGTAATGATCACCAGCTTGGCACTTGGGCTGATCAAAAGTCAAATGGATATCAAAGTAGTCAATTCCAGTATGATATTGAAGAAGTTAAGGAGCTGATTAGTAGCTCTAGCAGTGGCAATGGATGTAATAACAGTAGTTTTTTCTTCTACAATGATGAAAACAAGACAAATGAGAGAGGGATGTACTATTAATTTATGTAGTCGTGATGGAATTGAATTAATGAAAAGCTTCTATTTTGCTTCCACAGAGGTTTTTCTTTCTGTGCATTTCTTTTTTGTAGTTATCATGTAATATCGTTATCATTATATGTGTAATGTCTATGCTTTTGTCCCCTAGCCTTATACTCCGGCCTATCTATGTATTTAGAAATTAGAACTCAGAAAATTAAAACACGAGTGATGATCAAGCATCCACTGTTCTTCACTGAACCAAATACTGTTTGCACTATATATATAGAGATACACAATAAGAAGTAAGTTCTTCTAGTCATATCTGCCCCCTCTTTCCTTTCCAAAGATATATATTCTTAACCGTACTGAGAAAGGTACTAGCGCTGGCTTTTCATCAGAAAGAGCACTGTTTGCAAGTTTGGATCTTAATACGACAGTTGGTAATGAAGAAGAGATTTCTTTTTACACGAGATTATACGAGCGAGGATTTGAATTTTATGGGTTCAGATTCGAAATTTTATCACATTTCATCTAATTTAATGACTTCAAAATTTATTATTTGTGTATATATTTAATGAGTTTTCTGGCCAATATATCTATTGCTCGTAGCTTTGTTAGAATCCAGAAGAAAGTTGTTGTTCTTTTAGAAAGAGTCATGCCAGCAAAAAGAAAGATAATAATACAGCAAAGTTTAGGGGTTGCATTTCAGCTCAAGATATTAAAATGATTGGAAAATAATTCAGAATAATCTCAGTCTTATTCAAAACTTAAACCTTCACAAGTTATACAAGGGAGTACTACTTGGTTAGCCTTATAATAAGTGGGTGGGGACAGGCATCAACTTCTGTACAATACAGGTAATAGAAAATTAAACGTCATGTACTAAAGAGTGTAGCGAGATAGTAGTTAAGATTCTTCAGCTCGTATCTGAGATTTTCAAGTCATGAGAATGGAGAACGGTAAGAAGAGTTTTATCTTTTATTTGACATGAATATGGGTTATTTATCTAGTGAATTTTGAATACATTTAAACAGAAAATATTAAATTAAGCAAAAGAAAAAGAAAAAACGTTAATCCCGTGATGAAAAGAGAAAAAACTCATACGCCTATCACGGCAATTGAAGAGTTAGTCTTTCATAAGTAATTTTAATAATGGATTATGGAGTGGCTTATGATTTGATTAATTGATAATTGACCATTGCTTTTTTGGATATAATTAATATCGAGAGTGTCCCCATTGAAGTTGACCTTGCTTAGCAATCACCTTAGGTAAGCTATATTTGTCAAATCGACAAACCAATGTACTCCACTTGGGAATTTTTTCCCCCTTCTTTTTCATTTTTCCTTCTCCGTTTACTCTTTACTTTATAAGCTTGTGTTAATAAATATTGTAAACAACTGATAGTTGGATTTAACTAATTCTGACCAACAATGTGAAAATGTTTGACAGCCATAAGTGTCAAGAATTTTCTATGGTTATTTTGAATAATTGAGTTGCAACCTAATTCGACATCTCTTTCAAAAAGAAAGGCATGTGAATAACGTCAATGCTACAACAACTTTGGTATCCTCAGCCTATAAATATTAAACACGACTCCATTTATATGTAACCATAAAGTATAGTGTTATTATAGCTCTTATTTGGCGTATTATTACTACTTATAACACCACGTATTAGGAGTGATAGATAGTTTTCTCTTGGAAGAGACCCATTGGCATTATATTTCCTGATAGGATATTTCCGGTGGGGCTAAAATGGAACTCGTTAGCTACGTAGAGGTGTACAAACCGAAAGGAAATCGCACCCAAACCGAAAAGTCAAACCAAATCGAATAAAAAAACCCGATAAAGTTTGGTTTGGTATTGAATAAAAAAAGCAGACGACATATAAATATATAATTTTTATATATACTTTTAAGACTTTATATAGAATTTTTTTTTAAAAATGTCTAGAAATATTTGGGATTCTCTTATGACATGTAACATTTAATAGAATAGAAGTGCTCTATTTTTATTAACTTTAAATAATGTGTTGTATGATCACTTTCTTATCAAATGTTATTGAAATGCGTCAATCTCTTTGTTTTTTCATATTCATATGTCAAGATCTATTAGATTCTTATATCTTTTTCGGATTTGAAGTGGTATTTCGATAATTGAAAATTAAATAGAACATACATCATTAATTAGGTATTGTATTTTTTGTTATGTTTAATAATTAAATTTGGTTAACTTTGAAAGTCTACATCAACAAAAATTTATTGTCAGATAACTAAAAATATAACTATCATATGTTACTAAGAAAATTCTCTCATAAGAATATTTTAATAGATTATATGTTTGTCAATTTTTCTAATTTTTATTAAACATATATTTACTTATAAAAAATTTAACGTTGTTAGATTGACATATTATTCATGTAACAAAAAAACTTGAAAACCCCGAAAATCGGACAAATACTGAACCAATCCAAATCGATATAGTTGCTTTGGTTTGGTTTTAATAAAAATCGAACCAACCCGGTCCATGTATATACCGTCTACGGGTTAATCCGAAATGTAACTTGGCTAAAATTTTAAATATATTAAATAAGAAAAAATAATAGATTGTGAACCCAATATATCAAATAGGTTATGGTATAATTCTGAACTCAAACCCACAAAATTTAAATTTTAAATCCGCCATTGTCTCCCATCGGAGAGCCTAATTAAGACGACTAAGAATTGGTGCTTTTATCTGTTATGGTTGTTGTATTGATGGTGGAAAAGATCTACACGTGAAATGTTAGACTGCTAACATGGCATAACACATAAGAGCAATAATATAGCAACACGTAGAAGTCTTATCTGATAGAGTAAGAAAAGGCACGGGAAGAAATACCCACGCGATAATACCGGGCCTAACAGCTGGCAAAGAATGAATAAGTAACGGAAAAAAGGAAAGATACATGGAACGGAAAGAAATAAGGAAGGGAAATCGTAACAGATGTAAGGCATTTATAGCAATAAATGCATCGGTTATGAGAATCCAAAATAGAGGGCAATCAATATCATTAATGTCCATAATTAGCACAAATTATGGGGGAAAACCGTTACTATTGTACATTTCTATATAAAGGCACAAAATTTTATTTGTACGGAAATTGGGAACAATATTGAGATATATACTTTACTTTCTGCTTTCTCGAAATTCTTTGCTTCAATCTTGCAATCAATTATTTCCTTAGTTATTCTTGTTATTTTCCTTCGATATCTTTGAGAAAGTGAAGTTAAACTTGGTTATCAGTAACCTGTTTTCTTCTAAAATTAGATGTTGACTGAAAGATATATTTTTGGTTAAACAAATTAGTTCCGTTGCTGGGACTCTGATAATTTTTTCACTTTCCAAATTCATTTTTTCTGTCAAACAACCATGTCGACTGCCAACGACAACAACCAACAGAACCGACTGAACCAACGAAATCAACAAGAGGGTGGAACTCCAATCCCTTCACACCAAAATTCTCCCCAACACTCCCGAGAGGGGTCACCTCAAAGATAAAACATCACATACGAATAATCAACATGGGGACGATCAAACTGCCGAAGACGCATTAAAACAGCTAATTGCAGAACACGTCAACAATGCCCTTCAAGCTTTCGTTAGTGGATTGCCAATTGTACCACCAACTCCACCTCCAAAAAACACTGCAACCATAGAAAACCCACGCTCGGGACTTGCTAATTCAGGCAGCGAAGGAACTCCCAATCTCGTGATGGAAGGTCAGGTACCCCAAATAATTTTGATTTATAAAGTTTAGTACTAACTTTGCAGAAGCAGCTCAAGGAGCAGAATGATAGCATAGAACAAATGCCTGGTGTGCCACCCGTGATTACAGGAGTGGATATTGACAAATATTCACAACAGCCCTGGAAGCAAAGTGCCGCCCCCTTGCCGATTCCAAAAAAGTTTAAGATGCCCGATATTCCGAAGTATGATGGAACAACCGACCCACGAGATCATGTAACTGCGTTTACTACTGGCGTAAAAGGCAATGATTTAACCAAGAAAGAAATTGAGTTGGTGCTGGTCAAAATATTTGGCGAAACACTCACAAAAGGAGCACTAACATGGTATTCTCTTTTACCGGAAAATTCTATTGATTCTTTTGCTGAGCTTGCAGATTCCTTTATAAAAGCACACTCAGGAGCTCAAAAGGTTGAAAAGAGGATGGAAGACATCTACAAAATAAAACAAGGAGATACAGAGCTACTCAGGGAATTTGTGGATAGATTTCAGCATGGAAGAATGATGTTACCGCGTGTACTTGATAACTGAGCGGCCATGCCGTTTGCAAGTAACTTAAATGAAAAAAGCTCAGAAGCCACGAGGAGGCTCAAGGAGAGCTTACGAGATTTCCCTGCTACAACGTGGAATGATGTTTACAACAGGTATAGTACGAAGCTGCGGATAGAGGAAGACACTATCACTCAGTCACGGAGAGATGAAAGAACAAGTTCGAGGCGACCAGAAACTGAAAAAAGGTCTGGTAAGAACAGGTACAAACCTTACATGGGACAAGTAGGACGGGATTCACGTTCTAAACAATATAACCCGAGGTACAGTTCTAGATCAAGAGACAGAGATCCGGGTTCATCATCCAAGTATGGGAAAGAGCGAGATACGCGGGATGGCAATGTTAATACGAAGGCAAAGATTGGTGATTACAGTTTCAATGTTAGCACTTCTGAGTTGATAGCTGTTTTAAGAAGTATGGGAGATAAGGTGCGGTGGCCAAAAGAAATGAGATCGAACCCTAGCAGAAGAAATCCAGATTGCTAGTGCGAGTTTCATATCGACCACGGTCATAAAACAACAGATTGCAGATTGCTATAGGGTGAAATAGAACATTTGTTAAAACAAGGTCATTTAACCGATTTGTTTAGTGAGAAGGGTAAGCAAACGTATATGAAGAATAGACAAGAGCCACCAAAACCTCCATCACCAAAAAGAATGGTTAATGTGATAAGCGGAGGAGAGGAGGCCAACGGTGTGACATATACGGCTGCAAAAAAGACATCAAAAGTCATGGTTACCCATGGAAAGCGAGTTCGCAAAGTTTTGGAAGAAGACAACATAACGTTTAATGATGCAGACGCAGATGGCGTGATGATCCCTCGTAACGATGCACTGGTAATATCTTTACTTGTACATGATACTAATGTGAAACGAGTTTTGATTAATCCAGGTAGCTCTATAAATATCACTCTTTTAAGAGTGGTAAACGAGATGCAAGTTGATGACAAAATGGTGCCCAAGGCACGTACCTTATCTGGATTTGACAATTCAAGCGTTGTTACGAAAGGGGAAATAGTGCTTACCACATTTGCAGAAGGAGTTGTCAAATATACGAAATTTCAATGATAGATACAGACATGGCGTATAATATAATTCTCGACAGACCTTGGATTCATGATATGGATGCTGTTCCATCTACTTTACATCAGGTTATTAAGTTCCTTCACAGTGGGGGATTAGACAAATCCGTGGTGATCAGCAGGCTTGTAGAAATATCAATTCAGTGGCGGATTCGAGCATAAAGAATGATGTTACAGACGAAAAATAGCAATTACAGAATTCAGTTGAGGATTTAGCAACACAAACCTCAACTGAAAACGGGCAGACGGATGTAGATTCAAGGCCTGATATCATTCAAGAGCCAGAAGAGAATGAAAACATCAAAACAACAATAGAAGAACTCGAAGCAGTGGTGCTATTTATACATTGGCCGGACATAAATGTATACATCGAAACCAACCTGAGCACGGAAATGAAAGGTAAGTTAATTGAATTCTTAAATGCTAGCACAGACTGCTTTGCTTGGTCGCATTCAGATATGACATGTATACCGCCAGAAGTGATGACCCGCAAGCTAAATGAAGATCCATCATATCCACATGTCAAACAGAAGAAAAGGAAGCAAGGATCCTTCAAAAATTAGGTGAATCAGGATGAGGTACAAAAATTTTTAAAAATCGGGTCTATATGAGAGCTAAAATATCCTAATTGGCTAGCTAATACTGTAGTGGTACCAAAAAAGAATGGGAAATGGCGAGTTTGTGTAGATTATACTGACTTGAATAAAGCTTGTCCTAAAGACTCTTTTCCTTTACCACATATATATCAACTAATTGATGCTACTGCAGGACATGAATTGTTGAGTTTTTTAGATGCCTATTCAGGGTATAATAAGATATAAATGGATCCTTTAGATGAGGAAAAAACTTCTTTTATTACAGACAGGGGGACTTACTGTTATAAAGTCATGCCTTTCGGACTAAAGAATGCTGGAGCCACGTACCAAAGGTTAGTAACAAAAATATTTCAAGAACACCTGGGAAAAACTATGGAGGTCTACATTGATGACATGCTAGTCAAGTCAACACAGGTGGAGGATCATATCCAACATTTGTCAGATACTTTTCAGATTCTCCGCAAATTCAATATGAAGTTAAATCCCGAAAAAGTGTGCATTTGGCTTGTCTTCAGGTAAATTTTTAGGTTTCCTTATTCTGACCGAGGCATAGAAGTAAATCTTGCACAGATCAAAGCCATTGAAGAAATACCGGACATACTCACGAGCAAAAAGGAGGTGCAGAGGCTTACAGGTAAGATAACAGCTTAGGGAAGATTTATTTCCAAATCTTCAGAAAAAAAAATTTAAGTTATTCTCGGTGTTGAAAAAGCAAAACCAATTTGAGTGGACTGAAGAATGTTAACAAGCACCCAAAAATCTAAAAGCATACTTGTCAAACCCACCGTTGCTGGCTAAACCAAAGGATGGAGAAAGGCTACTTATCTATCTCGCTGAATCAGAAATGACGGTAAGTGCAGTGTTAGTACGTGAAGACAAAGGTAAACAATCTCTAATTTATTATGGTAGCAAATCTTTATTGGATGCTGAAACTCGATATCCTCATTTAGAAAAATTAGCTTTAGCACTAATTAATCATGGCATCTAGAAAGTTGAGACCTTATTTTCAATGTCACCCTATCTCTGTAACGACCGCTTATCCCTTAAGAAATATATTTCATAAACAAGAACTATCAGGTAGATTAGCCAAGTGGGCTATAGATTTTAGTGAATATGATATCACATACCAACCTTGAACTGCGATAAAATCACAGGTTTCAGTAGATTTCGTGGCAGATTTCAGCCCAGGGATAGTACCTGAAGCAGAAATGGAGCTACAGGTGTTCAACGGGTCTAATCCGGGCACTTGGACCCTATTTATTGATGGCTCATCGAATGTTAGAGGAGCGGGTTTAGGCATTGTTCTAATCCCACCTTCAGGAGAAACCATAAGGCAGGCAATAAGATATCATCCCATTACTAACAATGAAGTAGAATATGATGCTGTAATTGCAAGTCTGGAATTGGCACGAGAACTCGAAATAGTGCAGATTATAATCAAAAGTGACTCGCAGCTTGTAGTTAGTTAAATGCAGGGGACTTATATAGATAGAGAGGCGAGGATGCAGCGATATTTGGAAAAGGCACGAGAGTTAATCAGACAATTCCAATCTTTGAATATTGTGCAAATACCCAGGGAGGAAAATGCTGAAGCAGACGCATTGGCTAATCTCGCATCCGTTGTAGAAGTAACAAATGAAGAAAATACTTCCGTAATACATTTGTTTCATTCGGTGCTCGATCAGGACAATAACGAGGTAAATTTCAATAATTTAACTTGGGATTCAAGAAGCGAGTTCGTTAATTTCTTGCAGTACGGGATTCTACCTGAAGATAAGAAAAAGACTCAGTCACTTCGACGAAAAGCTGCCTGTTATTATTTGGATTGTGGCAACCTGTATCGAAAGATGTTCGGTGGGCCTTTAGCAAGATGTCTTGGACCTTCTTAAACAGAGTATGTGATGAGAGAAATACATGAGGTACACTGTGGAAATCATGCAGGAGGAAGATCCTTGGTTAAAGCTCTATTTAGAGCAGGGTATTATTGGCCAAAAATGGAAGAAGATGCGGAAACTTTTGTGGCCAAGTATGACAAATGCCAATGATATGGCAACAACATGCATCGCCTAGCGGAGCTATTACATCCGGTTATTTCAGCATGGCCTTTTATAAAGTGGGGGATGGATATCGTGGGTCCACTACCACAAGCCAAAGTAAAGGTATGATTTTTATTAGTATTAACAGATTATTTTACCAAGTGGGTAGAAGTAGGTGCCTTCAAAGGGGTGCGGGAAAAAGAAGTCAGGGACTCTATTTGGCGCAACATCATATGCCGGTTCGGAGTTCCAAAAGAAATCGTATGTGATAATGGCCCGCAATTCATAGGTGCGAAAATGACAGAATTCTTTCAGAGTTGGTAGATTAAAAGGATAACTTCAACAACTTACCATCCTGTGGCTAATGGACAAGTTGAATCGACAAACAAAGTTATTATTAATAACTTGAAGAAAAGATAAGAGGAGTCGAAAGGTAAGTGGCCAGAAGTGTTACCAGGAGTCCTATGGGCTTACCGAACGACAAAAAAAATAGGTATGGGAGAGACTCCATTCTCACTTGTGCATGGTGCTGAAGCCTTAATTCCAGTTGAAATAGGTGAACCAAGTACAAGATATACCCAAGCAACTGAAGAATCAAATGAGGAAGAGATGCGAATAAATCTTGATTTGCTTGAAGAAAGGAGAGAAGTGGCTCTAATAAGGATGGCAGTGCAGAAACAAATTATTGAGTGATATTACAATCGGAAAGCCCATCTTAGATACTTCAAGATTGGGGACTTCTTCCTCAAAAAAGTTTTTCAATCAACAAAAGCAGCCAATACAGGAAAATTGAGTCCAAATTGGGAAGGACTCTACAGGATTCGAGGCATTGCTGGAAAGGGTGCATATGAGTTAGAAACAATAGACGGGAAAGTAATCCCATCGAATTGGAATGTTGTTCATTTAAAGAAGTATTACTTCTAAAGGAAGAACCCCCGGTCAGGTATCATTCGTGCATGGTTTAGTTTTATACTTTTTTAATTATACTTGTCACACCTCCTTTTTACCTACACCCCCGGAAGGGTATGAGGGATTAAGGAGTTTTTTCCAATTAAAGGAAAATCGAAACGGGATTTATTATTAAAAGATTCAGAGTCGCCACTTGGGATATCTATGGTGTCCCAAGTCACCGGTTCAAATCCCGAATTGAGGAAAAGGTTGACTCTGTATTACAGTCCGCGAACCAAAAATCCGGGTAAGGAATTCTGTTAACCTGGGAGAAGGTGTTAGGCATTCCCGAGTTCCGTGGTTCTAGCATGGTCGCTCAACTGTTATTATTGGCATATTATCTGATTTTATAACATTTTGAACCTATGTGCATTCTTAACTTTTTGACTGCTTTTATTTAATTATTTAAATGAAGATTACAACGTCATTTAAAATATGTTTCGAACCACGTCACATAAATGCACCCGCAGTCCATAACACATTTTATCTAACGTTGAGATTTGGATTTGGGTCACATAAATGCGCACCCGAGTTTAGGAAAGTAAATTATTAAAATAACGCGCCTAAAGCAACTAAGCGTTAGCAACTTTGCGAGGGGCATGAAAATTCGCTAAATGGCACGCCTCGATTTCTAAGGATAAACAAGATGAATTAAATGAGGGCCATGCAATTGTCATTTTTGTTTGGCACGGCGCACCTCAGATTAATTACGAGGATCTACTAATTAACTAAGGCTAAAGGAATCATAAACTTTTAAACCGCAATTGAATTTAAATTGTGAACCTAAAAGGGCTAAGACATAAGTGAAAACTACTTCATCATTTTTTCATTTCAGAACTCAGGCTCGATCGGATATGAGGCCCCATGGTCCAAAAGGTTACCAGGCCTAATTCCCAATTTTACAGGTCCTTTCAGATGTGGGCTTAAGGTAAGCCCATCTTTCAAAAATCTAAACTTAGCAAGCAAAGACCCAATCTCGAATCCCCAACACCCAAGTTGCATCCAAAACATTCGAATGACTAACAACACACATGGGATGTATGCCATTGATTTCCAAATGAACCTTTTAACTACTTAATGCCGTTTCGTGGAAACCTTTAACAGTGACAAGTTCAAAACAATTAAAAATCCCACTTGGTGGCTATGCAGTATACAATTTTAAATCTCAAAGCTTCAAGCAATGACATAGGAACCTAAGCATTATATAACACTCTTCAAAACAAACAAAATAAACTAGTAGAGATACATACTGCGTAAAATTCAAAAACCCTCTTATATGAACACCTAAAACCTTAGATGGAATTATTTGAAGCTAATACTCAAACAAGTTGCATGTTAAAGACCACAGGACCAAATTACATGTATAAAAGGAATCAAATCCTCTGAATTCAGCATTATATATACACCTCTTCATTCGATCCAAAACCCCCCTTTTACCCTATCCAAACTCCCACTATCAGATCGTAAACAATCACAACTGGGCTCCAAGCCCTGAACCGCAAACTTTAATACAGGCACCAAACACAGCGGGACATGTCAATTGTTCTAGGATTCAACATTCAGATGTGTCAACAGAGTTGAACAGAAATTTAACTACATACATCTCATATTTTATAAGAAAAACTAACAGGATTCTCACATAATTGACTGAATAACGTGTGAATGCAATGAAATAACAAAGGAAACAAAGTCTAATAATTTGAATCTTCTTTTATAACCATGTTCTCTCGTACACCCACATTCTAGAGATTAGCCAAGTGCATAGTGTTACCTGGAAATGAGAAAAGGAAATACAGAAGTGAGGAATCAGCAAAGATTAGCAGCAGACAGTATCAGTCAGCCCAGAACCAGCAAATAAACCAATTTCAAGCCCAGAAATGATGTATAGCAATCCAGAAATCAGTTTCAATCGCATAACAAACCAGACATTAAACCAAACTTCTAAAGACTCGATCTCAATCCATTTCAACCCCAGGAAAGTTCAAAAACTAATTCACCCTTTTGAAAAACCCATAGAATGACCTATAATACTCCAATCAAACGGTGTTTTATGGTGTTGTTTGTGTATTTTTCCTCTGATTTCAGACCCTTTTCAATGTTAAAATTCTCCTTCAGCCGCCTCTCATTTTTCTAGGTCTGGTCCCCTAAAAATTCAGCTAATGGGCATTTTATAGAAGGGTCTTATGGCAGCAATCCAAAGTTCAGAAATTTCTTTCTGCACCTTTTCATGTTGTCATTTTAGCTTAGAGCTCCTTAGCAAATTTTGTGTTTTTCTCAAAAATCCTCAGCTAAAAAGATCTTATTTCATTTTAGTCCCCCAATCAGCTTCTAAGAAGCTTCCATTTTTGTTACCAAAAGATTCCCCACAATTTTCCCAAACTAACCTCCCAATGCTCTGATTTTACTATGGGAAACCAGATGGGTCAAGGCTGACCCAAAATTCAAATTCTAACATTGGGCTAGCCAAAATTGGAGACTTTTCTGGGCTTCCGACTTCAAAGCCCAAATCAAATGTACGAAAACTAAACTGGAACGAGCCTAATGGACAATCAAGAGTCTCTCAAAAGTGAAAACAAAAACAAAAAGGAACAATAACAGGCCTAATAACAAGAAAACACAATCAAACAATGAAAACAAATGGGCTAATAACAATGCAGACCTTACTATGACCCAATTCTAATATGCGAGCAAAATGATTTATAACAGAAAAAGAGAAAGAGAAGAGATGAATCAGAAAGAAACGAAGCGGAGAATAACACAGAGGACGGACACAAAGAAAATAAACAGAGATACCTAATAGACGGCCAGGCTTGGGATAGACCTCCGGCAGTCTCCGATTTGAACCAAAATTGGTATTATCCGCATGTCCTCCTTGAGAACAAACAGACAGTACTAATTTTAGTCCCAATCGCTCTTGAAAAATTGAGAAATTCTCTTTTCTTCTTCTCTCTTTTTAGATCCAACGCTGACCGGATTTGGTGGGGATTTTGGGAGGAATGGTGATGGATTGGGGTTGAGGGAATGGTGATGATTGTCTGGCTGGATTTTGGGCGGTGTTCGAGCTCCGCCGCCGGCCGAAAATGGCGGAGAGATTGCAGGCGGCGCTAGGGTTTTCAGGAGAGAGATGAAAGAGATGAGAGGGGGGGGTCTATTTGGACTGAATTGATCTAAAAACTTTAGAACATATTTAATTAAAACAAAAGAGGCAACCCCACCGCTGGATGAGCCAAAATTAAAGGCTCAGATCATTCCAAGGCCAGGAACTCTAAACGACACCGTTTGGGTTAAGTGGGGGGGCTGGACCGGTTTTAAAAGCGGGTTTGGGCCAGACTGGGGCGGGATTTGTTTGGGGTTAAAGGGGAATTGAACTGGGCTTAAAAAAAATCAAATAGAATCAGCCCAAAAATCTAATCTCACTTCTCTTGTTCTCTTTTCCTTTTCATTTCTTTTTTTCTAATTTCTTTTATTTTCAAAATTACTTTCTTCTTTTTTTTTTAAATCAAAACAACTAAAATCAAAATTAAACCCAAATCAAATTATCCTACAAATTTAAACTAACTAACTCTAAATAATAATTAACACAACTACAAAATTTAAAAGCTAGAATTAAAAATGCAAAAATAAACTATTTTTGTGATTTTTTTCATTTTTGTAAAAGCAATTAAATTACTACTTAATATTAAAATGCAAAGTTAAATCCTAAATCTAAATGCAACGTATTTTTGTATTTTTCATTACTTAAATAAAATAAACATGCACAGACAATATGCAAACAATAGCAGAAAATGCCACAAAAATTCACAAAATTGCAAACAATGGAAAAATTATTTTGTTTTGAATTTGTGGGAGTAATTCATATAGGGCAAAAATCACGTGCTCACAATACTAACCATTTTAGATGAAGGCACAAAGCTAGCCACACCAAATGATGATATTAGACCTAAAAGACACGCGGGATACAAAATTATCACCGGTCTGGGTTACAACCTTTCTGGTGGAAATAAAAAGGGTTAAGCAGTCATCATCTAAAAATATACCTCCGAGTCCCGTATGTATTTTCCTTTCTAGGAAATGGACCAAATGAAAGGAATAATTAAATGCTCGAGATTTCATACTTCAAAGCTCTAACATTTGGGGGACTATAGATATGAAGGCAAAGAAGACTGAAAGTCAAAAATAACTAAAGAAGACAAAGTCAGAAGTCAAGCCTGTATCAAACCAAAAATCAAAAAGTCAAGAGCCAAAAAACAAGAAGTCAAGAGCCAAGAAAAAACAAGCCTTGATCGGAAAACTTTTGAAATAAGCTTTGATAAAGTGTAAACTCGCAGACATAAATTACAAGATCTTGCGAGTACTTGGGTTAAGGACAATGATTAGTCATGGGTTGCAAGATATACCCTAGAATTTTTTTAACCTGTTATAAGAAAAACAATTATGAAAGAGTTGTATATGTCGTACAAAAAATTAATTGAAAACTTGTAAAGTTCTATGTAATTTGAAAGTTCAAGATATGAAACTTCCTCAAATTATTCATGAAACTTCTTCAAAATATGCATTTTCCTACTTCTCTCATATATACACACCAATATGAAGTTGAGACGTCTTCTTCATTAGTGTCGTTTATAAAAGGTCCCTCTTTTATAAAAATTCTTGTCTATGCCAAAATCACAAAATATTAAAGCATTTTTAAAGCAAGTCAAAGAGTTTAAACAAAAAACTCAATTAAACGAAAGTTCATATATTAAACTTGGCTAAACTAAGTATATACTTAGTTAAAACCCAAAATGTTTAAACAAACCCCAAAATGAACCAGGGGTAAAAACTAACCACCCATTCCAAAAAGTAAAAAAAAAACTTCTTAACAAAAGTTCCAAAAACAAACTAAGTTCTAAAAGAACAGTAAGGAGTAGAATCCAATGCGGCATTATCAGCAGCGGGAGAGGTAGAATCCAATAAGGCATCATCAACAGCGGGAGAAGATTCAACTTGAGCAGAAGAAGCTTGAATGCCAACTTCACCAGGAGTAAGTTCATCACCTACAAAAATGCCGACCTCAGGTGAATGGAAGTCTTGACTTTGCTGTGTTTTCTCGATTGCTTCTTTAGCTTTAGCAATCTCAACATTGAGATAAAAATCTTCCTGGCTAGCCTCCATCAAAGTCTCGAGGCGGGTATTCAAGAAAGTCCAACTTATATCAAGTGTCGATTTATCTTCAAGGGCTTCGTAATCTTTCTCCCATTGGCCAATTTCAGCCCTCAACTCTTCTTTCTCAATCAAAGAAGCATCATAAGAAACCTTCAAAGGGGTGAGGGAACTCTCCAAGAACTAGATCTTATCAGAAGAGACACGAAGGTCTTCTTGAACCTAAATGAGTGTATGAACTAGCTCCTCAACATAAGTCTCCTTCTAATTAAGGAGTTCTTTCAAACCCCTTATCTCCTCGGTAGCATTAGAAAGTTGCTCTGCAAATGAAGACTCAAGAATGTCTTTGTCTCTGCCAACTTGATTTGAAGAGGCTTTTTCAACTGCTAATTCCACCGCCATCATCCTTGTTTGTTGTTCCAAAGCACAATTCTCTTCAGCTAAAACTTCTTTCTCCAATTGAAGACCCTCGTATTATTCCTTCAGTTATCCGCTTCAGTACGATAATCATTGACTAGCAGCTCAGTGTTAACAATTCTCTTCATAAGCTTCGTACCTATCAAGTTGATCTAGAAAAGAAAAGAAAGAAGCGATTGTCAAACTAAAGTAAACTATCACGAGGAAAATAAAAGAAAAAAGCTAAGACTTGAACCTTCAAAGATGAATGAACAATATCATTCATTCATGTCAAGGAGCTGCGGCTTTCCAACTTTGACTTCTCAACAGGGCCAAGTAGAGGTTTCAACCATGCGTCGGCTTGACCAGATTTTTTCAACAGATTACCATCTTCAGGGACTTCTATGGTAACCTTTTTCATCACCCTATTGCTACTAGAAGTATCAACTTCAGCATGAGAAGTAGCAGCAACAGGAACAGTTGAGGAAGTGAAAGCAGCTACGAGGGGAGCAGTAGCAGCAGCAACATGAATGGTAGATTGAGAACGGACGAGGACTGAAAATGGAAGAGAAATGAGGGGTAATTCTTCAGAAACGGGGCCAAAGTCTTCACTATCAAAACCACGGGAGAATAGCCGATCAGTAGATTCACGAGGGGGAGCATTCATCTCTTCATCAGAACTCACTAAAGTAGCATCTTCAAGCTCATTAACAGGAATTGAACTTGGAGGAGGGTGGCTTCATCATCTGAAATAACGCGCCTTCTAGCCCGAGGCCTGCGCACTAAGGAACCCTCTTCTTGTTCCTCTTCAGCTTCAGAGCTACGAGCTCCATCTATTTTTCTCTTCGATGATGAAATCAGAATCCTTTCTTGAGAAAAACTCACCATAAGTCTCGCAAATTAAACAGAAGCGGGACTAACACCACGAATAGCAAATCCTGAAAAAAGAAAAGAGTCACGGTAAGAAACTCTTAACTAGGCAGAAGAGAAAAAGAAGAAACCTAACCGGGAAAAAGTATCGTGTGTTTTATCTTTCCACCCAAATCTCTAAGAAAGATACTTCAAAGAACTTCTCTCTATAGGGGCAACAGACAACAACTTTCCTACCCAAGCACGAAAGTTGGGAATTTCCTCAAAACCTTCCATAGTTGCTGAAATAGTAGGGTAAGAATACATGAGAACCAATATTTGAAAGGAAAAAGGTAAGAGACAAATACTTACGTGTAAAATTACACTTTTCTGGAAAAGGCATATTTTCTTCACCCACCAAACCACTAGCCGGAGCAGCAACGAAGCGAGCATACCAGGCTCGATCTCTATCATCCTCAGGGCTAACCAATACTTTTTTACTTTTAGCCACGAGGGAAAAAACTCCTTCATGTAATAGCTTGGGAGAATAAAGGTGGAGTAGGTGACGAAAAGTAAAAGGCATAGAAGCCATGTTTGATAAATAACGGAGGCATGCAACAACTCTCCAAACAATAGGACCGATTTGTCCTAGATATACATTGAAGTAATGATAGAACTCAATGATCACTGGGTCAATAGGAGGTTTAAATCCTAGGGTAAAAGGGTATGCATAAACGAAGGAATAGCCAGTTCGGTACGAAGTTGTTCTTTGGTTATAACCAGGGACTAAAATTGGGAAGTCAGGTTTCCGGTTGCATTCTCTTCAAACCAGAGAAAGAAGACCAGTGGTAATCAGAGTTGGGTAACGATCAACACGATCGAGAGAAGCAGCCATGGAAGAGACTTGACTCTTCATGGATTCACTATCAGTCACAAAGGATAGCTCTTGAGGAACAATTTTGTCAACAGTGGGTTTACGAAGAGCTTCAGTTGAATATTTATCTTTCGAAGAAGATATTAGTGTTGCAGAAGCCCTAGGTTTAGAAGAAGATGGACTGGGAGCACTACTTTGAGAAGGGGAACCACAGTTAGAAATAGAATCGAGGATACACAATCTTCCACCTCTTCTACTTCTAATAGGTGCACTGGAGGGAGCAAACTCATCGACAATGATAACTTTGCGAGGATTAGGGGAAGCCATGATTAACTAGAGAAACACAAGAAAAAGATGCAGAAAGAAGTAAGACAAGAAGATGAAGAAGGAAAGGCTTTACAAAATCTGAAAAGGGGATTAAGTATTTATAGGAAGACACGATTATTGAGGTAATTATGAAGTGTCATAATGGAACCGTCACTTCATGACGGATGCAGTTGCAGGAAAACCCTAAAAGACGCTGAAGAATTGAAGGACCAGTTGTTAAAAGCCACATGGCATGATCATTAAATAAAAGTGATGAGCGTCACATCAGTTCAGAAAATGATATGATTATATTCGAAAACGGCGGCAGAGAATTCCCGCCATAAAAACCTTCCACTTCCCCAAATATCCAATAGAGAATATTCAAGTTGTAATTGTCGGCGAGTTTGTTTCCTCCAATGCACCTACTAGAAGTAGAAGAGGTGGTAGGCTGCGTAGCCTCGGTTCTATTTCTAACCGTGGTTCCCCCTCTCAAAGCAGTGATGTCAATCCATCTTCTTCTAGACCTAGGGCTTCAATAACCCCAATATCTTCTTCTAGAGACAAAGATCCAACTGAAGCTTTACGTGAACCCACTATTGATGAAATTGTTCCTCAAGAACTATCCTTTGTGAATGATAGTGAATCTATGAAGAGTCAAGTTTCTTCCATGGCTTCCCTTGATCGTGTTGATCGTTACCCAACTTTGATTACTACTAGTCTTCTTGCTCTCGTTCGAAGGGAATGTTATTGGAAACCTGATTTCCCAATTTTAGTTCCTGGTGCCAACCAGAGAATAACTTCATATCAAACTGGTTATTCCTTCGCATACACATATCCTTTTACACTAGGCTTTAAACCTCCTATTGGTCCAGTGATCATTGTATTTTGCCATTACTTCAATGTGTGCTGAGGACAGATTGGTACGATTGTTTGGAGAGCTGTTGCATGCCTCCGTTTCTTGTCAAACCTGGCGTCTATGACTTTTACTTTCCATCATCTTCTTCATCTTTACTCCCTTAAACTATTTCGTGAAGGAGATTTTTTCCTTGTGGCCAAAAGTAAGAGTGTATTAATTAGCCCTGAGGATGACAGAGATCGTGGCTGGTATGCCTGCTTCGTTGCTACTCCCACTAGTGCTTTGGTGGGTGAAGAAAACATGTCTTTTCCAGAAAAATGGAATTTTGCATGTAAGTATTTCCACCTTATCTTTTTCCTTTCTCAAAAATGATACTCATGTATACTCATGCCTACTTTTTTAGCAACCATGGAAAATTTTGAGGAGATTCCTAACTTCTGTGCTTGGGTAGAGAAGTCGCTATCCGTTTCCCCTAGGGAGAGAAGATCTTGGAAATATCTCTCACAGAGATTCGGTTGGACAGTTATAACACACGGTACTTTTTCCCACTTAGTCTTTTTCTTTTTCTCTTTTGCTAACTTAAGAGTTTCTTACCATGCCTCTTTTCCTTTGTTAGGATTTCCTATTCGCGGTGTCAGTCATGCTTTTGTTTCATCCATAAGACTTACAGTGAATCTTGCTCATGAAAGAATTTTGAGCTCTTTTTCAAAAAGGAAGGTTGATGGAGCCCGTGGCTCTGAGGGTGAAGAAGAACCATAGGAGGGTTCTTTAGTTCGTAGGCCCTGAGTCAGGAGGCGTGTTATTTTCGATGATGAAGCTACCCCTCCATCAAGCTCAGTTACTTCTAGACCTTTAGATGAGCCAGAAAGTGCTCCGTTAGTGATCTCTGAAGAAGAAATGAATGATCCCCTCTGCTTCTGCTGAACAACTATTTGTTCATGGCTTCAGAAGTGAAGAAGCCTTCGAGCCAGTTTCTGAGGTGTTGCCCCTTACTTCTTTTCCACCGCCAGTCCCCGATTATCCTCAAGTTCCCTTACGTAAAGTTGCTGCTAATGCTCCCCCCGTGACTGCTTTCACCTCATCTGCCATTTCAACTACAACTACTTCTCACATTGAAGTTAATCCTTCCAGTAGCAAAAAGGCAATGAAGAAAATTATTGTCGAGGTTCCTGAAGGCGGGAACTTATTGAAGAAGTTTGGTCAGGCCAACGTATGGTTAAAGCCATTACTAGGCCCTATGGAGAAGGCAAAGTTGGAGAGTCATAGTTCGTTGACTTGGATGAATGATATTGTTCATTTATCTCTGAAGGTTCGAGTTTGATTTTACTCCTTCTTTCTTCTCTTTTCGTGTTATCCATAACTCTTTATATATATATATCAATTTGATAGGTGCTGAGCTAATGAAAAGGATTGTCCATATTGACCAACAAATTATTGATTATCGCACCGAGGCTGATAATTAGAAAGAGCAATTTGAAGGTCTTCAACTAGAGAAGGAGGTATTGGCAGAGGAGAAGGATGCCTTAGAGAAACAAATGCATGTGATAGCTGTTGAATTAGCAATTGAAAAGGCTTCTTCAATCCAAGTTGGTAAGGGTAAGGATATCCTTGAGTCCTCATTTGCTGAGCAGTTTTCGAAGGCAACCGAGGAGATAAGGAGTTTGAGGGAACTCCTTAACCAGAAAGAGGCTTATGTAGGAGAGTTGGTTCAGACACTCACTCAAACTCAAGAAGATCTCCGTGCCTCTCCTGATAAGGTTAAGTTCCTGAAAAGTTCCCTTACTCATTTGAAGACAGCTTTTGACGCTTCAAAAATAGAGAATGAGGAGTTGATAACCGAGATTAATCAGTGGGAGAAAAACTATAAGGCTCTCGAGGATAAGTTGTCCTTGAAGTGAGTAGAGCTTTTTTGAATACTCGCCTAAAGACTCTAATGGAAGCCAGCCAGGAGGGTTTTGACCTTAACACTGAGATTGCTAAAGCTAAAGAAGCAATCGGAAAAACTCAACAGAGTCAAAGCTTTCATTCACCTGAAGATGGAATTCCCGAGGATGATGGGCTTGCTCCTGATGAAGCTAATATTCAAGCCTCTTCTTCTCAAGCTGACCTTGAAGCTCCCGTTGCTGATGTTCCAGACGATGATTCCTCCTAGTATTTTCTGTTACTTGATGGTTTTGTTTAGAACTTTTTGGTGGGAAGTTTTTCTTTTCTTTGTGGATTAGTTGTTAGTTTTATCCCTATCTTGTTTTGGGGTTTGATCACAAACAAATGCCTTGCATTTTATTTTTTCAAAGTTTAATATATAAATCTCAGCTTTCCTTTTCGCCTATTTTGATGTTTGAGTTTTTGTTCCACTCTTTGACATTCAATTTTGCATTAAAAATGCTTTGATAGTCCGTGATTCTGATAGACACAGAATTTTAATAAAAGGGCCCTTTTATAAGCAACACTGATGAAGATGACGTCTCATCTTCATATTGGTGTAAATATATGAAAGAAGTAGAAAAAAGAAATAATTTGAGGAAGTTTTATGCTTTGAACTTTCAAATTTTGTACATCAATCTTCATTTATGTAATAAAACATTTTCAACTCTTTCACAACTGCTTTACTTGTAACAGGTTTCAAAATTTCGGGTCTATTATCCCGTGACTAATTATTGACCTTAACCTAAAAACTCATAAGAACTTGAAGTATATCTTGTATCAATATTTTGTCCTTTTTTCGAGTTTCTTCAAAGATTTTTGAAGGCTTGATTTTTGGCTCTTAGGCTGATTCAGGCTTGAATTCCGACTTTTTGTCTTCTTTGCCTCTCTCTCTCTCTCTCTCTCTCTCTCTCTCTCTCTCTCTCTCTCTCTCTCTCTCTATATATATATATATATATATATATATATATATATATATATATATATATATATATATATATATATATATATATATATATATATATATGTATT